>NC_064809.1:81290531-81521708 GCF_023721935.1 Panthera uncia
AAAAAAAAAAAAAAAAAAAAAAAAAAAAAAAAAAGAAAGAAAGAAAGGCCATTCACTCTATTTAAAAGAAGAAAAAAAGCCACTAGAAAAGAATGGTTATCTTCTACTGAAGACAGTCTTGTGTGCAGATGATGCAGGACTGCAATATTCTATAAACTCAGAGGATGATAGAGCAGAGAGAATAAGCCTGGATCCTTGATGCTGAGATAGAATTAGTCAACCTGGATGGTACCTCCCAACATGTGAGGTCATAAGTCTTATTATCATTTAAGCTCTTTTGAGTTGAGTTTACTGTTCCTTCTAGTCAAAAGCATCCTGACATAGTCAGAAATGGTATGTGAAGAGAGACTGTCTGAACCAGACAGAAGAGCCCAGCTTTAGAAGTAGAAATAATTGACAGAAAGATGATAATAATCAGCTAAAATTTTTGGAGTGCTTACACTGTGTCACTATCCTAAAGTGTTTTATGTATCCTGTTTAATCTTACAACAATCTTATGAGATACATATTTTATTATCACTATTTTATAGATAAGTAAACTGAGGTACAGAGAAGTTAAGTAATGTAAGGTTATTGAACTGGTAAATGGCAGAACAGGGCTCAAAGCCAGAAAATTTGGCTTTAGTTGCTTTCTTAACCTTTATCCAATACTTCCACTAAGGGGACAGATGTTCAAAAACTAGGCAGAATGGAAAGTCCACCAGAGATACAAAGGAGTCATGGAATCTCATAACTGGAAGGGGACTCGGAAGCGTTCTCATTTACCTCCATCCTTCTACATCCATAGTCCTTCTCAGTCAGGTTCCTGAATCATCAAATCTGAAAAATGGTCGTCCTGTTTGTATACTTTTAGTGAAGGGAAAGTCTTCTCCAGAAACAAACCTTTTTTGGGGGGAAATTATAAAGAGGCAAAACTCATCTTCCTATTCTTTCTGCCACTGGCCACAGTTTAGTTCTCTGTGTAAGTCATAAAGAACAAGCTTAATCCTGCTACCACGTGAGCCCCATACGGGAGACAACTTTATCTTCTTTTTCTAAATATTCCCAGCCTCTCACTCTCTCTCTTTTTTTTTAGGCATTATTATTTTTTAAATTTAAATCCATGTTAGTTAATGTATAGTGTCGTACTGGTTTCAGCAGTAGAACCCAGTGACTTATCATTTACACATAACACCCAGTGCTCATCCCATCAAGTGTCCTCTTTAATGCCCATGACTCATTTAGCCCTTTAGTCCTTCCTTCCACCCAACAACCCTCCAGCAACCCTCAGTTTGTTCTTTGTATTTAAGAGTCTCTTATTGTTTGCCTCCCTCTCTTTTTATTTTTCCTTCCCTTCCCCTAAGTTCACCTGCTTATCTGTTTTATTTCTTAAATTCCACATATGAGTGAAATCATGTATTTGTCTTTCTCTAACTTATTTCACTTAGCCTAATATACTCTGGTTCCATTCCCGTTGTTCCAAATGGCTAGATTTCATTCTTTTTGATTGCAAGTAATATTCTGTTGTGTATATATACCACAACTTCTCTGTCCATTCATCAGTCAATGGCCATGTGGGCTCTTTCCATACTTTGGCTACTGTCGACAGTACTGCTATAAACCTTGGGATGGATGTGCCTCTTCGAATCAGCATTTTTGTATCCTTTGGATAAATACTTAGTAGTGCAACTGCTAGGTCGTAGGACAGTTTATTTTTAACTTTTGGAGGAACCTCCATGCTGTTTTCCAGAGTGGCTGCACCAGTTTGCATTCTCAACAGTGCAAAAAGTTTCCCCTTTCTACGCATCCTTGCCACCATTCTGACAGGTGTGAGGTAGTATCTCATTGTGGTTTTGATTTTTATTTCCCTGATGATGAGTAATGTCGAGCACCTTTTCATGTATCTGTAGCCATCTGGATGTCTTCTTGGGAGGGCTAGGAAGACACTTCTTGGAAAAGTGTCTATAAAATATAGAGGGGACACTCAGAGACAGAAGGGCTTTTTCTCCCTTAATCCATGGCCTAGTAGAAAGAATGTTAAGCAAGAAGATAATAGCTAGAGGCTAAACATTCCGACTTACCCTGTGGCAAAATTCCTGTAAACTTTCCTGTCCTTTACCAATTTGTATATCAAGAGTAAATTACTCCCAACTGATACTCCTAGTTTTTAAATTGTTTAAAATCTGGGGGCTCAGGAGAATAGATAAATTGTTGTATGTTCATGGAATACTGTTAAGTCAGGTCTTCAAATCACATGGTCTTAAGTTTCCTCACCATTTTGCGTCTAGGATAGAAGAAACTATCCTCAAGTTAACAAAGGCTAGTTATAAGAGATAGTGTTATTACTCGTTGAAAAATACACTTATTACTCGTTGAAAAATACACGGAGTTCAAAATTGTATTGCTTGAGCTGAGGCTCTCTTTTGTTCTCCAACATAACCTTTAACTATGGCCATTTCTAGTCCTGCATTCCTATGTAGAAGTCTCTCCATTCTCTTGGGGCAACAAATTCTCCAACGCAAAAAGCAAAAGCTGCAGCTGAGGGACAAGAAAAAGACAATTTATTAACTAAAAAAAAAAAAAAAAAAAGTCTTAAGGAGCAAGAATAAAGCTAGTAAGAAAAGGGTTAAAAGCAGAGAAGTAATTTCCACTCTTCATGGGTTACTCAATAGAGAGAATGAAGGGCTTGGGACGGTCAGAAAAAGAAAGGAACTATTTCATATGTAACTTGACTAGAACAAAGCAAAGACATTAATGTCCCAGGAGAGCCAAGATATGTGCTTTCCTACAACCTATTTGTGCACATTGTACATTTCATCCAGGCAAACAGCACAACTTTAAGACAGAATGTCTCCTGAGGACACTCAGTGGCTCAAAGCTGTGGAGAGGGGACTGTCAGAAGTGGGGGGCAAGGAGAGGGTGAGGAAATAGGATCATATAGGGGAGGATGATTAGGAGCCAAAATCTGACAATTTTTTCAGGGAGAATACTGCATATTCCCCATAAATTTTTTGACTGCCATGGTAAGTACCTTCCAGAGCACAGTGAAATTGTATATCCTTCCATCAACTCATAAACAACTTTCTAGGCATGAAGCCAAAAATTTATTATATAGGGGACACTCAGAGACAGAAGGGCATTTTCTCCCTTTTAATCCATGGTCAAGAAGAAAGAATGTAAGCAAGAAGGTAAGAGGTAGAGGCTAAAAATTCTGACTTACCCTGTGGCAAAATTCCTGTAAACTTTCCTGTCCTTTACCAATTTGTGTATCAAGAGTAAATTATTCCCAATTGATATGCATATTTTTTAAATTGTTTAAAATCTAGGGGCTCAGGAGAATAGATAAACAAATTGTATGTTCATTGAATACTGTGCCACAATAAAAAAGAATGAACTTTTGGTGCTTGCCTTTCTCTGAGGACACATGATTAGGGAAGGTGACCGTAGCTACCCCTGAGCCCTAGGAGATGGACCTTAATTAGGTACACCAACTATGGTAACTGTTTCCTTTTTGTGACTGGTTTGGGAAGAAAGTGACTCAATCATTACCAGTGAGACTAGGGAACTTTGCTGGGCATATTACTGAAATACACAAAAACATGCATGGATCTCAAAATTATTATGGTAAGTAAAATAAAGCAGAACTCAGTTCAAAAAAATACGTAGGTCCATTTATAAGAAGTTCAAGGACAGGCAAAACTAAACTATAGTGATTTAAATCAGAAAGTGCTTGCTTAAGCACTATCAACAATAGTCAAAGTATGGAAAGAGGCCAAATGTCCATCGATGAATGAATGGATAAAGAAAATGTGGTATATGTATATACAATGGAGTATTACTCGGCAATCAAAAAGAATGAAATCTTGCCATTTGCAACTTAAGTGGATGGAACTGGAGGGTATTATGCTTAGTGAAATTAGTCAGAAAAAGACAAAGATCATATGAATTCACTCATATGAAGACTTTAAGAGACAAAACAGGTGAACATAAGGGAAGGGAAACAAAAATAATATAAAAACAGGGAGGGGGACAAAACAAGAGAGACTCATAAAAATGGAGAACAAACTGAGGGTTGCTGGAGGGGTTGTGGGAGGGGGGATGGGCTAAATGGGTAAAGGGCATTAAGGAATCTACCCCTGAAATCATTGCTTCACTATATACTAATTTGGATGTAAGTTTTAAAAAATAAAAAATAAAGTTAAATTATAAAAAAAAAAGAAAGAAAGGGCTTGCTTAGGGTTTGGGGGTAAAATACTGGGATAAGGGATCCTTCAAGAATGATAAAAATATGCTATCGTGTTTGGGGTTAGGGTTACATGGGTGTATGCAACTGTCAGGCCTTATTAACTGAATGCTAAAGATTTGTGCATTTTATTATATGTTACTTAAACACATACACACACACTCTTAGGAGTCAAGACAATGGGGACAAAACACCTATACAGTTAAAATGGCAGGGTGAAAACAAAACCAAACAAGTCTATGTACTCATGCATGGCAAGCTTAATTTTTGACTGGAGTTGGGAGAAAAGGAAAACAACGCTAATGTATACTGAGCACAATTATGAATCTGGTGCTTTATGCACTTCAACTCATATTCACCAAAGTAGGTAAGCAACTCTGCAAGGTCACACCACTACTAAGTGACAGACACACCAGACCAGAACTCTGGTACTGTCTGATTCCAAGGTCTATATTCTTTCTATGACTTTGATTTATTGTTTCTATACATTATTTTATTTAATCCAAACAAAATTCCTTATCAGGACATTTTTCAGATGAAGAAACTAAAGCTGAGAGGAATTAAATAACTTTCCCAAGTTAACACAAGAGGGCCAAGGGCAGGATTCCAACCTAGCTATGTCTGATCCTAAAGCTGTAGGTGTCCCAAGGTAGACATTCAAGAGTGTTCTGGGATATGAAGCATGGGATGAGAAGGGTGCATAGGTCTGAGGCCTCTCTTCAGAGAGTGTCAGTGGGGACAAATTTTGGGGTTCAAAAATTAGGTTTCTAAGTTCTCCTGTCTTTCCCATCCATCTGGGTCACTCCTCATGACTTCATACTTTTTAGTTTATAGAAAGTATTTTATTTGACCTTCTCAAGGTATATAATATTATTTCCATTTTTGAATGAAATACTACCTAATACTACATGAATTGCTCAGGGCCATACTATGTATATAAGGAGACAGAGTTCAAACCCAGCTCTTCTTGATGGCAAAATCCTATGTTCTTTCTACTACAGTGCTCAAAGGACAAAAACCAACAACAGTATGATAACTGCATGCCTAAAGAGGTAAATGGCTCAACAGCCCTGGGAGGACATGAAAGAAGGCCCTAAGGTCCAACACTCCCTTCTCTTCAAAGAGAGAAAGCAGAATATGGGGGAAAAGGCAGTAAAGTACTTAATGGAACATGTAAGTCTACAGCTATGTGACAGGCACCAAGTCCTTTAAGGACTTCAAAAGTCAACTGTCACAGGCTTCACTAGTACTAGGCAAACAAAAATAACAATAATAATAACAAGTGTGCCAATTTTGTAAATCAGGGAAGTGTTAAGAAAATCACTCTGCTCTATAAATGCAAAAGGATTCACTGGTGTGTAAGGAAGGCCACAGGCATTGGCTGATGTCCAGAGCAATTCCTTAGGCAAAGTAAAGAGAGAAACAAGATTAAAATGTTCTGGACATGTACCCTCTTCCTTTGTTCAATAGGTTATAGCTGTACTTGCCCTGAAATAAGAACTGCAGGTGCTTTTGATCAATGGACTGGAATGCTGGGCTTCATTATAATTTCTACCAGCTCCTCTACATTCTTTACCAAAAATGACCATTTTACTTCTGTGGGCAAAACAGAACAAATCAAATTTCTTCCTCTTTCAAGCAAAGAACAGCAGTGGGGGCCTTTCCTTCTGCTGCTTCCATTTTCTTTAGCTTTATCATAGTAATGCTGCTATGTAGAAAATATCACAGAATCTCAGGGATGGAAAGGACCTTGAAAGTTCACACTGTCTTTTCCCGCGCCCTGGCAAAATTGCTCCCAAGTCAATCCAGAGAAGACATTCTGGAAAAGAAAAAAAAAAAAAAATCACAATTTACCTACTGTCCATGGCATTTCAGGATGCCTTCTATTACTAACTTAACCGCCATGCAGGTAAATCTATCTTGCCCTACTGTGATGACCTTAGAGGTCAATGCCACCGCTTGTTAGGTAGGGAGGACACCTAAGCCAACAATTTAGTATTAAAAGAATTATTTCAAAATATAAAATTGAATGTGAGATTGGCCAGGGAAATGAAAAAAGAACAACCTAATTTCATATAAAGGAGCCAGGAACCTTTAAGAATCATTATTCCTTAAGCCTCTGCTGCAAAGTAGAGTCTGCTATTTACTTGGCAATATCCAATCACTTCTTCCTTAAAAGAAGTGGTTTTTAGTTGGACACATGGCTGCCTGGAAAAAAGCAACACATATCCCAACCTCCACTGTAGCTAAATAGGAGCACATGACTAAGTTCTAGTCCATGAGACATAAGAAGCAGTGTTATGGATTAAACTATGTGCCTCTCTAAATTCCTATGTTGAAGCCCTAACCCCCAGTATCTCAGAATGTGACTGTATTTGGAGACGGGGCCTTTAAGGAGGTGATTAAGTTAAAATGAGGCTGTTAGAGTGGACCCTAATCTAATCTGACTGGTATTCTTGTAAGAAAAGGAAATTTAGATACACGAAGAGACATCAGAGATGTATGGGTAGAGGAAAAACCATGTGACATAGCCTTCTGGAGAAACCAAATCTGCCAACACCTTGATCTTGGACTTCTAACCACCGGAGCTATGAGAAAATGAATTCTGTTGTTAAACCATTCAGTCTGTGGTATTTTGTTATGGTAGCCCTAGGAAATTAATACAAGTAGTAAATACAACTTCTATGAAGTATCCTTAAAGGAAGTGGGTAGCCCTTCTTTACTTTTCCCTAATTCCTGCTTGCTTAAATGTAGAAGTAAAGGCTGGTGCATTAGCAGCCATCTGGGACTGTGAGATGATACTAGGATTGAAAACCACAGGTTGTGAGGCAACAGAGAAGAAACCAGGGTCCTTGACTACAGCAGTCAGACTAGATGGACTCTCCTAGATTTCCTGAATGTGAGAAAAATACACTTCACTCTTATTTAAGATACTATTTAGGCACACACATGCACACACACACATATACTAAGTAATTCTGATTAAAAAAAAAAATTCCTTAATTCCTAGAAGCAAGGAATCCTGCAGCAACACTGGAGCTTATATGTACTTGAAAGGAAAGAGGTAAAATAAGGGAAAGTTGGCATTTTTTTTAAAGATTTTATTTTTTAAACGATTTTAATGTTTATTTATTTATTTTTGAGAGAGAAAGAGAGAGAGCAAGCTCATACGAGTAAGACAGGGGCAGAGAAACAGAATCCCAAGCAGGCTCTGTGCTGTCAGTGCAGAGCCTGACATGGTGCTCGAACTTATGAACTATGAGATCACGACCTGAGCCGAAATCAAGAGTTGGATGTTTAACCAACTGAGCCACCCAGATGCCCCTAAAAGATTTTATTTTTAAATAATCTCTACACCCAACATGGGGCTCGAACTCACAACCCCAAGATCAAGTGTTGCATGTTCCACTGACTGTGCCAGTAGGCAATCCAAAAGTTGGCATTTTATGGAGGATATAAGAGCATCACTCTTGGGCTCTAATGCTACCTCCGCTGCAAGGAAAAGGCTAAACATAATAATAGGGTGAATTAGGGGCAGTGCCCAACAAAATAACATTCAATCTCCAGAATGTAGGAGGCAGCAAGCATGTTGTAGTGGATACATTTATGGACTTTGTAGCTTGATGTGAATTTGGCTACAAGACTACTGTTTCCAAAACTTAGTAATCATGTAGCTGAGCCTCAGCCTCCTCATTTGTAAGATTAGGCATAATGCACATCTCACAGAGCCATTGCAAAAACATGTGAGATAATGAATGCAATGGACCCATACACAGTAGGTATTCAATAAATTTTAGTTCCTCTTCATCACATTCCACAGTAAGAAGGAAGAGGAAGATAACTGAATGACCCCTTTTCCTTGGCATCTTGTATACACCCTTTTCCCAATCAGTACAGGAGCTACTGATATTGAAGAGGTGAGACTCTTACCTATCTTAATGATAAGCGGAGAGTAAAGACTGCAAGAAAGAGAAAAGGAAATTTTATTTACCCCTTAGTGTTGGCTTCCTATTTTTCTTGGTACTTTGGTATTTTAAGAACTGTTTTTTGCAGGGTGTCTGGGTGGCTCAGTCATTAGTTAATCATCCAACTTCAGCTCAGGTCATGACCTCATGGTTCATGAGTTGGAGCTCCACGTAGGGCTGGAGCCTGCTTTGGATTCTGTGTGTGTGTGTCTCTCTCTCTGCCCCTTCCCTGTTCGCACTCTGTCTCTCTCCCTCTCAAAAAAATAAACATTTAAAAAACAAAACGAAACTGCTTTTTAAAAAAAAATCAGTTCGGGTCGGGGCACCTGGGTGGCTCAGGTGGCTAAGCATCCAGCTTGATTTCAGTCCAGGTCATCATCTCAATGGCTTGTAGGACTGAGCCCCACCTCACCTCGGGCTCTGCACTGATAGTGTGGAGCCTGCTTGGGATCCTCTCTCTCTGCCCCTTCCCCACTCATGTGCCCTCGCAATTCTCTCTCTCAAAAAATAAATAAACATTATTTTGAGAGAAAGAAAGTGAGAGACAGAGTGTGAACGGGGGAGGGGCAGAGAGAGACGGAGACACAGAATCCAAAGCAGGCTCCAGGCTCTGAGCTCTGAGCACACAGCCTGATGCAGGGTTCAAACCCACGAGCCCTGAGATCATGACCTGAGCCGAAGTCAGATGCTTAACCGACTGAGCCACGTAGGAGCCTACCCCCCTCCCCCACCCCCCGGAAAAAAAATAAACAATCAATTCAGTTGGAAAGACTGTTTCTTTCCAAAAGAAAGAACTCCAATGTTTGATATAGCTGTAAGCACAGACCTAAGGCAAGAGATCACTGAAGAGTGCCTAGTTCCTTCAGACTCTGTTATCCATGATGGCTGGTCAGATACGTAAAGAATACCCAATGTTTGTTGGCTCAGATCCTAAGGAGCCCTCACTTCTAGAATGCTGATCATTGATCACTCTGTTGTGTGCAGAGTTAGACACTTTACAAATAGATATCATCATTCCTTTTTTATAGAAGAGTAAACTGAGGATCAAACTGATCAGACAGCAAATTTTGTTGACTCTAATTTCAGAGTATATATCCAAAATCTGATGACTTCCTACACTTCCACTGCTACCACCCTGGTACAAACCACCATCTCTCTTGGTGGAATGACTGCAATAACCTTCTAACTGGTCTCCTGCTTCCAATCTTGCTCCCCTACAGTATTTTCTAAACATAGCAGCCAGAGTGATTATGAAAAAACATTTTCAGATCATGTTACACCTTTGCTTAAAACCATCCAATGGCTCCTCATCTCAGAGCAAAAGCAGAAGTGCTTAAAATGACCTACAAAAGCTTAAATAGTCTGATACCAGTTTGCCCTCTGACCCCAACTCTTATTACCCCCCCCCAACTTTTGCAGGTCCAGTCACACTGGCTCCCCCATGCCCTAAACCCACTTTATGGTGATTACTTTTTGCTGTTCCTTCCTTCTGCCTGGAATGATCATTTTCCAGATAACAGCATGGCTTGCTTACTTTTTCTCCTCAGGTCTTTACTGAAATGTCATCTCAGTGAGCCTTCTCTGGTCACAATAACTAAAATTATAAAACCCCAAATGCTTCTTATCCTACTCCCCTAAGGCCTCCCCCACAAAAAGTTACTCAATCAGATACCAAACAGACTTTTTGCTTCTCTCTGCTTAACAGATAAATCTGAAGTTTGTTTTCTTCCTTCTCTGAGATAGAAAGTGACAGTATAATGAAAAGTTCACATCTCCCTCATAGAGATGCAAATACCTCAAAAGAGGAGAAAGAACAAACCCATGGACCTCTTGAGGTCTGTTTCAGTCCTTCAAGTCTGTAAAGAGCCAAGCATGGCAGCACTGGAGAAGAGGACAAGACTCACCATAATTTCTGATATAAAATGTAAATTCCCTGATATAAAATATGAGAAACCTAATACTCTTGACTTCTTCCATTTACAAGATCTAGAGAGGGAATTTTCTTAGTATGACTGACTCAATCTCTAAAGCAATAAGGTACAGGAAAGGATAGCATGCCATGATTTGCTATGACAAAGAACTAACACTGACTGAGTGAAATCTCCCAGACCTGTGTCAGTCAAGAAGTATGAAGAAGCTAGGAAAGTGAAGACAGAAAACATGGAAGCAACTCCCAGCTAACCCTCTAACTCCAGACAAATGGTGTGCTAATATAATACCAACAGGGATCTACCATATCAGAGTGGAAGAGAAACAAGGAAAAGCAAGTAAGAAAAAAGTTGCCAATTTCCGAGTCAGCTTGAAAGCTACCAAAATTTGCAAGGCCTCTCTAGATACAAAGCCCAATCTCCTCTGGTCTAGAAGGCCAGAGTTTGACTTAGACTTGGCATAAGCTCCACTGACTGCAGCAGCAGCCTGATTCACAAATAGGTGATAAGTGTTTCCTACTATATCTTCTTCCAATCAAATCACATTAGGAAAATAATGTATCATTACAGTGTTTATATTAAACTGCAAATTTTGAAAGAGAAGAGAAAAACACTTTACACCATTCTTGAAACATTTTGTTTCACAGCTCTATGTACAGTTGTGGTATTAATGTCATATATCACTCGGTAAATGAATTCTGCAAGGTTAAATAATGATATGTTTATGTTCTTTCCGCTCATTGGCCCCCAGGTCAGCCAATCTGATCCAGGACTCCATGGCAACAGGCTCTATCACTAAGAGCTACAAGATAAGATCCTCTGCCTTTTTTTTCTTTTTTAAATAAAGTATTTTCCACAGAAACTGCTACAAATACTGTCAAAAAGTAGTCTCCTCAGACAAATAAAAAATCCTGCCATTCTGATATGCTAAAAATGAACAGTGGAAGGAAAGAGTGAATAGCAATGACAATGAACCTATGAAAATAACAAGGGATCTCCAAAACTCCACAGAGATTTCCCCTTGTTTAATTTCAGTAGAGAAATTCAGGAATCCTTGAATTGTGAAAAACCAACACCAAGATAAATTGAAGATTAGTATTAGGGGAGTGCTGCCCAGCTGAAATCACAGTATTGAAGCTTCCCAGGTGATAATATATAGGGAGAGCTAAAAGTTTTAACTTAAGACAGCCAACCTTTGGGGCCCTGGGTGGCTTAGTCAGTTAAGCGTCCAACTCTTGATTTCAGCTCAGGTCATGATTTCACGGTTTGGGTTCAGCCTGCACTGGGCTCTGTGCTGGTAGCACAGAGCCTGCTTGGGATCCTCTGTCCTGCCCCTTCCCTGCATGCATATGCAAGCTCTCTCTCAAAATAAATAAACTTGAAGAGGAAGAAGAAGAAGGAGGAGAAGGAGGAGAAGGAGAAGGAGGAGGGGGGAGGGGGAGGGGAAGGAAGAGAAGGAGGAGGAGGAGAAAAGGCAGCTAATTTTGCAAGTTTCTCATCATTTTTTCTGAACTGTTAAAGTGAGCCTTAAAACTCACTGATCTCAGGTTCTTATTGCCCCTATTTCTTTTTTTCTTTTTTTTTTTTTTTTTAATTTTTAGTGTTTTTATTTATTTTTGAGACAGGGAGACACAGAGCATGAGCTGGGGAGGGGCAGAGAGAGAGGGAGACACAGAATCTGAAACAGGCTCCAGGCTCTGAGCTGTCAGCACAGAGCCTGACGCGGGGCTCGAACTCACGGACCGCGAGATCATGACCTGAGCCGAAGTCGGCCGCTTAACCGACTGAGCCACCCAGGCGCCCCTGCCCCTATTTCTTAAATCACAGCTCATACTGTCCTTCAAATTCTGTGATGTCTTCTTCTCTACATTCCCCTCCCCTACCATCATCTACTATGCTTAGAGAAAAAGACTGCCATGTCCAAATGAGGAAATAATACATTTGCTCTTCACATACCATATGCCCCTATTCCTTCTCCATCAGCTGTAGACCTCACTGAAACAAAGTGGAAGCAAGAGAATTACAAAGTAGTTAAGGAGACTAGACTGAAACAACCCATCATTCTCCCTAGAGGAGTTCACTGACATTCTAAAATCCACCTGACATATTACAACATATTCTGCTTTCCAGCATGCTTTTCACCAATAACTGATAAAATATTTCTGGCTGCAACAAGCAACTCTGGTCCCCACCTGCTGGTATATGGTGGTAAGTGAATGCTGAAAAGTAGACAAAATCTAAAAGGTCAGGGTCAAAATTAGCTTGGAAACTGTACATTTTCATCTGGCTCACATTGTTGTGGCTTTTTGTTTTAATTGTGCTAAATACACATAACATAAAAATTACCATTTTATTCATTTTTAAGTATACAGTCCAGTAGCATTAGGTACATTCATATTATTTGCATTACAGAAGAGAACATGGTTTCAGACACAAAGGCCATGGTAAGAGACTACAACAATCATTCTTTCTGTGATTATTTACTAAACTTGTATTTATTGTACAAGTCACTTATTATTAAGAAGTATAGTTTAGGGGCCTGGGTGGCTCATTCAGTTAAGCGTCCAACTTCAGCTCAGGTCATAATCTCATGGTTTGTGGTGGGTTCGAGCCCCACACTGGGCTCTATGCTGACAGCTTGGAGCCTGGAGCCTGCTTCAGATTCTATGTCTCCCTCTCTCTGTTCCTTCCCCACCTGCACACTCTCGCTCTCTCTGTCGCATGCACTCTCTCTCTACCTCTCTCAAAAATAAACGTTAAAAAATTTTAAAAAGAAGTATGAAGAAGTATGGAGAATAGTCAAATGTTAATATCTGATACTAATGCCCACTAAAAGCAGTGATCCACACATATATTTCCAGTATGCTTTTCACATGCTGAATATAGTTTCTTACGTGCACATCTCAGTTCCCAAACAAGTCCAGAGCATATAGAGGTCTACATCTCTTTTGTCAGCACTGAGTTCCAAGGGACCCATAGTTAGCATGCTAACCCATGTTAGCAGACTAACATGAGAAGCAATAGACAGAGTTCTAGAAACTCCTAGAACAGAGAAAACATTTCCTGTTACACTGTTTCAAATTTCCCATGAATTGAGGCACTATTAAGAGAATTAAGGTTTTAAAGAGACAGCAAAGAGGTAAAATGTTAACTTGTAGTGGGAATCATAATATCAAAGCTAAAAAAAAAAAAAAAAAAATCACTACCAGCCCTCTGTCTAGATCAGTTGCCTTTATACCTTTGTAACAGAAAACCCAAACATTTTGTTCCCTTTTCTAAAAAAAAATCCTGGGCCAGTAGGCAGAGAAAAACAGCATATTTACTAATCTCAGAAGCAAAAGAAGTTGCATGAATAGGCTATTTTCTCAGTGATGCTGTCTTCCAATGTGAAAGCCCTGGGATCTGGTCAGAGGAGGCCATTTTCCTCAAGTACCAAAAACAGCTGCAGCAGCTATCATTTATTGTGCATCTACTGTGTTCCATTTATATAAGGAATTTATATAAGTTCTATCACATTTATCTTCACTTTCGCACATTTTGAAAATTTACTTTCAGATACTAACAGTAAGGATTTAAATTTTTTTCTTTAAAAATTTTTTTAATATTTATTTTTTAGAGAGAGTGAGACAGAGTATGAACAGGGGAGGGGCAGAGAGAAGAGGGAGACACAGAAACCGAAGCAGGCTCCAGGCTCTGGGCTGTCAGCACAGAGCCCGACACGGGGCTTGAACTAACAAACTGCAAGATCGTGACCTAAGCCGAAGTTGGACACTTAACCAACTGAGCCACCCAGGTGCCCCAGGATTTAAGATGTTTTCACCTTTCTTTTAAGATCAGAAAAGTATTATAGGCTTCTTTATATTTATAGAAAACACATACAAAAAGAAAAGAAAAAACAACCATAATCTATAACTAAGAGATAACTGCTATTAATAACAGTATTTTTAGACATATTTTTCTAAATTTTGTTTCCATATTTGTATGTAATTTACAATCACATTGCATACATTTCCGTATCTAATATACACACATATATATATTTTTAATCAGAGAGAGTGAGCGTGCACACGAGTGGGGGAGAGGGACAGAGGGAGAGAGAGAGAATCCCAAGTAGGTTCCACGCTCACAGTGGAGCCTGACACGAGACTTGATCCCATGACCCTGGGATAATGACCCAAGTCAAAATCAAGAGTCGGACGTTCAACCGACCGAGCCACCCAGGTGCCCCCATAACTAATAATTTTTATAGTTTACATTACATAGAACATCTTTATACCATGATTTTTTCTACTACTAAAACTGTGACAAAAATACAACTGTGGCCATTTTCTCCATTATTACTTTTAAAAACAGTCATTTTTTAAGTTTTAAGAACAGAGAGAAAGTGCTAATGGGGGAGGGGCAGAGACCGAGGGAGAGAGAGAATCCCAAGCAGAGCATGGAGTGTGACCCCACGACACTGGGATCATGACCTGAGCAGAAATCAAGAGCAAGTCGCTCAACCAACTGAGCCACCCAGGTGCCCCTAAGGTTTTATTTTTAAGTAATCTCTACACCCAAATATGGGGCTCAAACTCACAATCCTGAGATCATGAAAGGCACACTCTACCAACTGAGCTGGCCAGGTACCCCACATGTACCATAAATTTTAACTATTTTCCTATTATTGGATATTTAGGAAAGCTGTTACTTTTTATAATAAAATAATGCTGTGATGAACATCTTTGTACTTAAGTCTTTATTCACATTTCTCATCAACTCCCTAGAATAAATATTCAAGAGTTCTGGGGGTAAAAAACGTCCCCCCAGGTTCACTCCAGTTAACAGAAGCGAGGCTAGCCACACTATCTGTAGTGTTTCTCAACTGTTCCCCCAGGAACATAATAATGTCCACTTCACACATCCCATGACAGTGCCTGGACTTTAAGGACATTCACCCAGGTAGGGCTTCTCAGTTTCTACTTTTCTTCAACTCATGCCCCATTTTAGTAACATTAACTCTTCTTTCCTATATATTCCACTAGAAAAAATATATACCCTGTACTCCTTTAGACTCACTGGCCTAAGAAAATTAACATGGAGGAAAGGACAAAAAGTTACACAGGAAAATGTTCTCTTTTATGTTAATGTCACACACACTGTTCACTAGCTCTTGTCAGTATACCTTGATATTAGAGAGCAATCCAAAAGATGAAGCCTCAAAAACTACAAAAAAAAACCTCTCTAAATCCTTATTATGAAACTATAAGAAGGTAAAAGGGTGTGGAGATATTGAATATTTCAGTATTTGTTTGTGATCTGACATATGGTCAATCATTTAAGATCCTAGATTTTTTAAAAAGTAAGCTCTATACCCAATGTGGGCTTGAACTCATGACCCTGACATCAAGAGTCACATACTCTACAGACTGAGCCAGCCAGGCCTGCACCAGGTCTTAGTTTTTTTTTAAGCTTGTGAATTTAAGGAGTCTTTCTATATAGTACTTCATATAAATCTTACATTCACAAATATATGGAAAAAGAATATCACCTCATCAACTCACAGAGAGAAAAGCAGAGGATACAAAGTTTCAGAGGTAGACAACAAAGGCAAGTGTCCTAAGATTTTAAAGCACATCAGAACAATGGTACAAAGGAAAACACAAAACAAAAAATAAAAAACAACCAATCATCATCGACAGAAGTCAAAAGATCAATGATGGCCAAGGAACAAAAAAGAGAGCAATTAATCTGAGAGAACACGTTCCCAATTTGGCCTCAAATAATAAGCATCAAATTAGAAAAGATACTTCCTAAAAGGACGAACTGTGTCAATCTTAAACTTAAGTACTTAGATTATACAAATATTCATTTAAAAAACTGAGTATCTTACATGGCTTTAAAATCAGTCTGGCTTCTCAAAAATTACTGGTCACCTGAAGATATAAATGGTACATTCCTAAACATTAATAATAATGGCTAATGCTAACCAGGAACTATCTTTAAAGACTTTACATGCACTAACTCTTTTAATCCTCAAAACAACCCTAGCAGGTGGATACTATTATTATCTTCATTTCATGTACTTTACATACGAAGAAATGGAGATATTAAGTAATTTGTCCAAGGTCAGAGAACCAGCAATTGGCATAGCTGGAATTTGAGCTCAAGCAGCGTAAATCCAGGGTCCAAGCATTTAGCCACTATACTTTTCCAAAAAACAAACAAACAAAAAAAGCAAAACAAACAAACAAAAAACATACCTCCCAATAGACTATTTAACTATAGACTATTTAGTAGGTAGGCTAGGAGCTAGGAGAGAAGAACATCAGAAAGAAGTCTGTAAAAAGTTTTAGGCACAGAAACAGTCTCTATCAATTTTGCCAGAAAGTTCTTTTGATATATATCACATTTTAAATTATTCCAAATAGGGTGATGGTAAGCACCTTTTGCAAAAGCAGTTCTTGATCTTTTCTTCCCCCTTTAACCAAAAAAAAAAAAAAAAAAAAATGTGGAAAAAAAGGAAGGATAAAAAGAAACTGAAATCTTACTTCTCCAACACCTTTCAACAGCTTTTCTTGCCTTGACCTTTTCCAAAACCTTGATGGTTAGAAAACAAAGATGAAAAAAGAAGGCACTTTCAGTTGAAATAAAAAGACCTCTTAGTAATTTTTCCACTGCTAATGACTGAAACATCTAAGACTTTAGGTCGATCCCACCCACTCCCAAATGGAAGGAAAACCAAGTTAACAAAACCGTCATCTTTTAATTTCACAGCAGTTTTCTTCCCCCTCTAAGGCTATTCCTGTCCTCGCTGCAGACAGGGAACTGCTCCCAGTGACGTCAGAGCAGTCTCCCAGCAACGATTAATAGGGCTGTCCACCACAGGGGTTTCCTGAAAAGCTAGCAAGAAATTATCCACATATTTGCTGCAATACTGAGATGCAAGGATGTGGTGGAATTTCTCTTAACTCTTACAGCTCCAGTCTCTGGCAAGGTTATTCTGGAATGCTCTCAGTTTCCCCTAGGATTATCTTCCTTTTTCTTACCCTACTTCTCTCCAAATAAAATTATAATTTTGTTAGTTTGAAATACTTACACCTGTAATAAATATTGATATATGTGAACTAGCATAAAAATAGGACTGAATATAAGTCCAGCAGACATTACTCTTTTCATTTCATACACAGAAAAAATGAAAGCAGAGAACAGAAAAGCATGTCAGGACAGAAAATAGGCAAGCAAGTTCTTTTCCATATATGCCTCCCAAACACACCCATAGACAGGCAAATCTTAAATTTTCCTAGGCTCTAGTCTACTGAATTTTTCACACTGACCTCTGCAGGCAACCCTCCAGAGATCAATGGTATTAAAATGGAGTTGCATAAAAAGAAACTGGATGCCCAAACACTTACTTAAATCAAAAAAAAGGTAAGTTAGGTTCACACCCAAGAGGATATCTAACAATTTCTTCCTAAAGCTTTGCTTTAGCTCCATACATTCAAAATGAGAGTTTTACTTTAACTACAATAGCAAGGAATTTCACCCATCTACTTATTTTTTGAGGTCTGAGAAACAGTATACAAATTGTCTGCTCAGGACCAGTGCAAATAAGGTAGAAAAATTCCAAATTCCAAAGCTCAACCTAGAATTACTCATGGATGCGAGCTTCCAGAAACCTGCTTATGAGACCTTTTTCATTCCATATTTAGAAAAAGCAATTAAGTAAAATTCATTAGCAGCAGGACATACAGGGTTAATTCAAACACTATGCTTCAGCAATCCTGACTTTGGCCCCAACCTATTCTAAAAGGAAACAAACCAAATAGCATCGCTATCATTAACAGTATCCCATTTTGGCTTCGGCTCTGTTCAGTGGAACCCAGTTATCATCAAGGCATCGATGGAAGAACGCACCGCTTCAGATGGATTTTCTTCTTCCTTCTCTCTGTCCCCTCCCTCTCAGAAGAAAAAGACTGCAAACAAAATCACTACGTCACTGGAGGCAGAGGGAATCCCATCTCTGCACTCTTTAGAAACCAAGGCCAGCAAATAAAAACAGGCCAATTACAAGAAACAAACAAGTAATCCAAAATAAGAAGCAATAAACCCACAGGAAATTCTTATAAGCTCAATACGTCAGAACGCATGTTTCAGTAAAAAGGCTGAACACGTTCCTCTTAAGATGTTCAAAATCAAAAAAAGCTTCCAAGACACGGCAAAGGCGACATATTTCTTATCATCACAGTTAAAGACTAGGGGGCAGTTACATAAAGACATAGGACACAGAGATATATTCACCAGCCGGGTGTGGACTGCTGTGGAATGACACAGTGAAGGATATTTATAGGGGATTCCCTGCTTCCTGCAATGTGCGTCAACAGCATCACCAAAGAGAACAGAAATCACCACTATTCTCATAAGCTAAATCTGAATGAAGCAACGCCTGAAATAGCCATTGAAGAGGTAGAATCTGAATACAATAAAAGTTCTAGCAAACCTAATTTTTGAAATATTTTAAAAATAAAACCCAGGAAATGAAAATGCCCACAAAACTTAACATATGAGAATTCTCTAATTTTCCTAGTTTGTATAATACAGTTAAATTGACTAAGATAAAAAAGAGCTTTCTAGCTTCTTCCCTACTCAGTCTGTGGAGTTCAAGGACTTTTATATAAAGAAAGAAAATTATCCAAAACTCACCCCAGATGGATCTGCACTTAAACCAACAGCAAGCTCACATTATTAATGGAGACCTCATTGTAAGAATCTGTTCTGCTGGAATTTTGCAGGAAGAAATTCCTTCTGGGAAACCTGTGCCTCTTCCCCCACCCACGGTCCCCTCCCACCCCCTTCACCCTTGAATGAAATGCTACTGATCCTTGCTGCTGCGTCTCCAGCAGGCTAATTGCTCTGACAAGCAGCTCTGAAGCAGACCACGGCCCAGCTGTTCAGAGGGATGTCACCCAGAGCTCTGCCAATAGTCACACACACACACACACACACACACACACACACAGGCCGCAAGAGCACCCCTCCCAACTCGTCTTCTCGCTCTCATTCAAGCACTTCAGTGACATGCCTGCCTCCACACTGCTCTGAGGATAGCTTTTAAAGACACAGACACAGCAGCAGTTCTTTCCTGCTGCATATGTTGAGATGCCAAAATAAAGTCTTATTATAGTAGAATAACAAGTTGTAGGTATGTATAGAGTTAAAAGTTCACTTTGAAATTTACTTGGACTTTTTCTAATATGTAAAATAACTGAGGACAGAGAAATGGTCTTTGCTTAAAAGCTACTAAGTTGGACTTCAGAAATTAAGAGCAAACCTAGACAGAGAATTTTCTTTCCAGTGAGTTATACAGGTAGGCAACACAGAATACTAGTAGCTATCTGTTCCTCCCTCCCTATGTGTCTCCAAAAGGATGAGGAGGAAAGACTTTGGCTATAAAATGGGGGGAAGAGGAAACTGTGATGGCATCTTACTGATTAATGAAAAAGGACAAGAATAGAGTGTAAGGATGTGGATGAGGATAAACAGAACTTTAAAAAAGGAAGTGATACAAAAGACACCAGGAAAGAAGAGTAATACTTCTTTTAATTTTTATTATTAATTATTTTTAATTAATTTTTTAAATATTTATTTTTTAGAGAGAGAGATAGTGTGCAAGTGGGGGAGTGGCAGAGAGAGGGAAACACAGAATCCGAAGCAAGCTCCAGGCTCTGAGCTGTCAGCACAGAGCCCCATGCAGGCCTCAAACTCATGAAATGCGAGATCATACCTGAGCAACCTACTGAGCCACCCAGGAGCTCCAGAAGAGTAACAGTTCTTAAAAGTATGCATGGCTATGGGACAGAAGACACGTAAGTGACCTTGGGTCCTGATTTTTAAGAACCCAAGGAAAGGTAGTAATAATCTCTATTGTTACATTTATTTTTTTTAATTTTTTTCAATGTTTATTTATTTTTGAGAGAGAGAGAGAGACAGAGTGTGAGCAGGGGAGGGGCAGAGAGAGAAGGAGACACAGGATCTGAAGCAGGGCTCCAGGCTCTGAGCTGTCGGCACAGAGCCTGATGTGGGGCTCGAACTCACAAATCGTGAGATCATGACCTGAGCCAAAGTCGGACGCTTAACTGACTGAGCCACCCAGGCGCCCCACTATTGCTACATTTATAACTGGACATTATAAATGGTGCAAGGTCTTCAGTAGCACAAACTAATACATGGTAGGCTCCAGGCATCCTGAGAAAAACAATAAAACCTGTCACAAAGACAACTAGTTGTTCATTAAACAATATATTGGTTGTGTACTTGTGTTCTTACTACAGGCCCGACACTATGATAAGCTCTAGGAATATGAGATAGATTCATTAGGGGTCATACAGAAGGGGAAAAAAGGATCTGGCTTTCATTCTGAATGAGATGAAGTGATTAGGGGGTCAGAAAGCTGATCTTGAAGGGACAAAAGACCACTGATAGAAATCTGGCTTTTACATTTAGAGGAGAGGCCATCTCACTTGAGATGACAAGCCACTGGGAATTCTTAAGCAGAAAATGGCATGCATTTGACCTATGTTTCTCTTTTGCCTCCAAATTTTTGATAAATTTCTAACATTCAGAGATATTGCAAGAATAATACGAGTCACCTAGATTCACATACAGGTTAGTACATATGTGTGCATGCATCCATGTGTGTAAATTTTTTTCAGAACTATTTGAGATGTTCTCATAATGACCCTTCACACATAAAATAATTCAGCATGTATCTCCTAATAAAGTCACTCTGAACTATGAGAATAACCACTACTCAAGGCCCAGATGGGTTAATGGGTAGAGCACCTACCCAATAATAAATAGTACTGCAAAAGCTTAGAAAACTCAAACGACTTTAGTATCACCATCTACAGAAAGCTGGACAGAATTTGCAAGGTGAACCTAACCAGGTCAAATGTCTGTTAAAATAAAAGCCAACATTCACCCTAGCATTTAAACTAGACCCAGACTATTGCTTCTCAGCCTTTTGGCTAAGATCAAGTGTAAACTAGACCCAGACCCTTGTAATAGAATATTCATATTTTCCAGAATACAATCCAAAAATTACTTAGCATACAAAAAAAAAGATACAAGATAATTTCAATTTGTATAGGAAAAGAGATGACCAGATACAAATTTGAGATGACACAGATATAAGAAACCTGACAGCTATTAAAACAGCTATTATAAAAATTCTCCAACAGCAGTATAACATACAGACTTGTTGAATCACTATGTTGTACACTTGAAACTAATGTGAACACTGTGTATCAACTATACTTCAAATTTTAAAAAGGTATTTTAAAAGATGTTTGTGGAGATAGAAAGATAATCTATCACTTGAGAATTGTATTTAAGCATGAAAAATACCCCCTATATTGAGCTAATATCCCTAACTATGATTAAAATAATAACTTTCTTTTATTAAAAAAAAAAAAAGAAAATCTTTCCCTAAAAAATTAGGGAAGCATTCCTGAAACTAATGGTAAGACAGAATGTCTCAAAAAAAAAAAAAAAAAAAAAGAGGATATAAAAAGAACCAAATGGAAATTTTAGAATGAAAAATATAACAACCAAAATATAGATATTCACTTGATGGGTTCAATAGCAGAACAGAAATGAAAGAAGAATCCAGTGAATTTTCAGACAGATCAAATTCAAACTGAACACAGATAAATCTGAAGATTCAATAGCAATTAGAGGCACCTGAATGGCTCAGTCGGTTAAGCATCTGACTTGGCTCAGGTCATGATCTCATGAATGGGGAGTTTGAGCCCTGAAGCTGGCTCTCTGCTGTCAGCATAGAGCCTGCTTCAGATCCTCTGTCCCCCTCTCTCTCTGCTCCTTCCCCACTCTCTCTCTCTCAAAAATAAATAAACATAAAAAATTTCAATAGCAATTTAAATAGGAATCAGCTCGGGGCGCCTGGGTGGCTCAGTCGGTTAAGCGGCCGACTTCGGCTCAGGTCATGATCTCACGGTCCGTGAGTTTGAGCCCCGCGTCAGGCTCTGTGCTGACAGCTCAGAGCCTGGAGCCTGTTTCAGATTCTGTGTCTACCTCTCTCTGACCCTCTCCTGTTCATGCTGTGTCTCTCCCTGTCTCAAAAATAAATAAAATGTTAAAAAAAAAATCTCACATAGGAATCAGCTCAAATCTGAACAATAAAGAGAAAAAAAGATTGGGGGGAAAAAAAGAAATTATCAAGGACCCGCAAGACAATAGCAAAATGTCTAATATTTGGGCCATCAGTGTCCCAAAAGGAGGGAATAAAGAGTGTGGTGAAATATTTGAAGAAACAATGTTTAAAAACTTCACTAATCTGGGAGGCACCTGGGTGGTACATTCAGTTAAGTGCCCGACTCCATCTTGGCTCATGATCTCACCATTCATGAGTTCAAGTCCCACATCAGGCTTTTGCACTGATGGTGAGGAGCCTGCTTGGGATTCTGTCTCTCCTTCTCTCTGCCCCTCCCCTACTTGTGCACATGTTCACTCTCTCTCTCCTCTCAAAATAAACTTAAAAAAATTAATTAATTAAAAAAAAACTTCACAGGGCGCCTGGGTGGCTCAGTCGGTTAAGCGGCCGACTTTGGCTCAGGTCACGATCTCACGGTCCGTGAGTTTGAGCCCCGCATCCAGCTCTGTGCTGACAGCTCATAGCCTGGAGCCTGCTTCAGATTCTGTGTCTCCCTCTCTCTCTGCACCTCCCCCACTTGTGCTCTGTCTCTTCCTCAAAATAAATAATCATAAAAAAATTTTTTTTTAAACTTCACAAATTTGTAAGACATAAACATATAGAGTCAAGAAGCTCAGCAATCCCCAAATAGGATAAATAAAACAAAATCTACCCCTGGATTTATAATAATCTCATGGCTTAAAACTGAAGACAAAAAAAAAAAATCTTGAAAGCAACCAGAGAAAAATGATGTGTTACCTATTAAGGAAACAATGATTTGAATGACTTTATATTTCTCATCACAAAGGGGGCTTAGAAGGAAATAACATTTTAAAGTGCTAAAAGGAAATATAGCATTCTATATCCAGAGAAAATATCCTTCAGTAATGAAAATGACATAAAAACATTCTCAGATAAAGAAAAACTAAGATAATTCATTGCCAGCACACCAGTTCCCAAAGAATGGCCAGTGGCACCTGGGTGGCTCAGTTGGTTGAGCATCCTAATCAGTTTTGGCTCAAGTCATGATCTCTCAGTTCATGGGTTCGAGCCCCAAGGCAGGCTCCTCAGCACGGAATCTGCTTGGGATTCTCTCTCCCTCTCCCTCTATCCCTCCCCCACATGCACACACACCCACCCCCCAAAAAATAAATAATTTTTAAAAATAAAATAAAAGAATGGCCAAAAAAAAAGTTCTTCAGAAAGATGGGGAATAATACACCTAATCTTAGAAGACCAGGAACAAAGAAAGAAAAATATAAATACTAAATATCTGGTTACATATAATAGACTATTCTCTTCCTCTTAAGTTCTTTAAAATATTTGATATTTGCAAGCAAAAAATTCTACGATTATCTCATGGAATTTTCACTGTATGTCAATAAATGTAATAGATAAGACAACTACAATATTAAGCGGGGGATAGGACAGGAACTGATACGGTATTAAGGTTTCAACATTCTACCTAATGGCAAAGTATTCATTCTAAGTAGACCATAAGTTAGGTGTGTGTATTGAAAAAAAAAGAGAGATCCCTAGAGCAACCAATAAAATCTACACAAAAAAGTATAGTCAAAATCTAACAGATAAATTTAAATAACTAAAATGGAAAGCTACAAAATGTTCTAATGACTCTAAAGACAGGAGAAGGATATCATCAGAGGATTAAACATAGGAAGAATAAAGAAAAAAATATTATGGGAGACTTAAATCTAAACATATTGATAATTACATGAAATGTAAATGGTCTAAAAATGCCAATTAAAAGACAGAGGCTGTTCAAATACAAGAAATACAGAAACTTCAAAAATAATGATATAGGCAGGTTGAAGGCAAATAGAATAATCTGAGCAGTATGATACTTTTTTTTTTAACGTTTATTTATTTTTGAGAGGGACACACAGAATGCGAGTGGGTTAGGGGCAGAGAGAGAGGGAGACACAGAATCTGAAGCAGGCACCAGGCTCCGAGCTGTCAGCACAGAGCCCAATGAGGAGCTTGAACCCACGAGCCGTGAAATCATGACCTGAGCTGAAGTTGGATGCTCAACTGACTAAGCCACCCAGACGCCCCTCAATATGATACTTTAATAGTGTATACAAGATATTAGACATTAGTGAAAACCCACAGAACTGTATAATACAAAGACTGAAACCTAATATAAATAATGGACTTTACTTAATAATAATGTATCAGTATTGGCTCATCAATTGTAACACATGTACCACACTAATACAAAATGTTAGGGGAAACTGTGTATTTTGGAGGAGGACTTATATGGGAACCCTGTGCTTTCTCCTCAATTTTTCTATAAACCTAAAATTACTCTAAAAAAACAAAGTCTATTAATTTAAATTTTAAAAGATCAAAAAAAGATACACTATACAAATACTCACACACACACACACAAAGGCTGGAATGGCTATATTAATATTAGCCAAAGTAGACTTCAGAGCAAAGAAAGTACCAGGGATAAAGAAGAATATTAGATAATGATAAAAGGGGCATCTCATCAAGATGACAGTTCTAAACATCTATGCACCTAACAACAGAGCTTCAAAATTCACAAAGCAAAAACAGAACTAGAATTAAAAAATAGACAAATGCACAATTACAGTTGGATGTTTCAAGACCCCTCTTCCTGGAATAGACGGACCCATTAGACCAAAAATCAGCAAGTATATAGAAGAAGTGAAAAATATCATCAAATGACAGGATCTAATTGACATTTATAGAATATTCCAATTAAAAATGGAATATTCATTCTTTTCAAGTGCTCATGTAAACATTCCCAAGATAGGCCATCTATCTTGAGTCACAAAAAAAACCTTAACAAATTTAAAAGAACTGAAATCATAAAAAGTACATTCTCTCACCATAACAGAATGTGATTAGAAATCAATAACAAAGATATTATAGGAAAACCTCCAAACACTTGGAAATTAAACAACATACTTCCAAATAATCCATGGGTCAAAGAGGTAATTTCAAGAAAAATTGGAAGATATTCTGAACTGAACAAAAATGTAAATGTAATATACCAAAATTTGTGGGATACAAACTAAATACATACTTACAAGGAAATATATATGTAGCACTAAATGCTTATATTAGAAAAGTAGTGTCATGTATTGAATATCTGTGTCCCTCCAAAATTCATATGTTGAAGCTCTAATCCTGTGTAGCTTTATTTGGAATGGGGTCTATAGGAAGTAATTAAGTCAAATGAGGTTACATGGATGGTGTCCTGATCTGATAGGATTAGTGCCCTTATAAGATGGAGAAAGCTTGCTCTTTCTCCATCTTCCCTAGCACAAATAAGAGGTCCTGTGAGTATACAGCCAGAGAACAGCTGTCTACAAGCCAAGAGAAGAGACCTCCTCAGACTTAAGCCTACTTTGTTGGCACCTTAATCTTAGACTTCCCAGCGCAGAGACCTATGAGAATTAATTTTCTGTTGTTGAAGACACCCATTCTCTGGTATTTTGTTCTGGCAGCCTGTGCTGACTAATACAAGTAGAAAGGTCTTGGGGGGCCTGGGTGACTCAGTCAGTTAAGCGTCTGACTTTGGCTCAGGTCATGATCTCACAGTTTGTGGGTTCGAGCCCCACACTGGGCTCTATGCTGACAGCTGGGAGCCTGGAGCCTGCTTCCGATTCTGTGTCTCCTTCTCTCTCTGCTCCTCCCCAACTCGTGCTCTGTCTCGGTCTCTCAAAAATAAATAAATGTTTTTTGAAAAAAAAAAAAAGCAGAAAGGCTTATATACTAACTTTCCATCTTTAAAAAAAAAAAAGGTGGCACCTGGGTGGCTTAGTTTGTCGAACATCCAACTTTGGCTCAGGTCACGATCTTGTGGTTCATGAATTTGAACCCCGCATCATGCTCGCTGCTGTCAGCACAGAGCCCACTTCAGGTCCTGTGTCTCCTTCTCTCTCTCCCCCTTGCCCGCTCATGCTATCAAAAATAAACACTGGGGCTCCTGGGTGGCTCAGTCAGTTAAGCGTCTGACTTCAACTCAAGTCACGATCTCATGGTTCGTGAGTTTAGGCCCTGCATCTGGCTCTCTGCTGTGAGCACAGAGCCTGCTTTGGATCCTCTGTCTCTCTGACCTTCCCTCCCATAAACAAATAAACATTAAAAAAATAAGCATCAAAATAAACAAAAAGAACAAAATAAACTCAAAGTAACCAGAATGAAGATAATAATAGAAAGCAGAAATTAATAAAATTAAAAGCAGGAAAAAAAAATCAATGAAACCAAAAGCTGATTCTTTGAAAAGATGTCACAAATCTCTAGCAAGACTGAAAAGATAATAAAATTGACAAATCTCTAGTAAGACTGACACAGAGGAGAGAAAACACACATACTAACAGGAATGAAAAAAAAAACAAACCCAGGAGTGCCTGGGTGGCTTAGCAGGTTAAGTGTCCGACTCTTGGTTTCAGCTAAGTTCATGATCTCATAGTCTGTGAGATCAAGCCCCGTGTCAGGGTCTGCGCAGACAGCATGGAGCCTGCTTGGGATTCTCTCTCTTCCTCTCTCTGCTCCCCCCAACACTCCCCCCACACTCACGGGCACACAGTCTCTCTCTCTCAAAATAAATAAGTAAACAAACAAACAAACATTAAAAAAAAAAGATATCACTTTGGGATTCCACAGACATTAAAAAGATAAATCAACAACTCAGGAAACAAAAGGTGTTGGTGAGAATGAAGAGAAAAGGGAACACTTTTGCACTGTTGGTGAGAATGCAAACTCGTGCAGCTACTCTGGAAAACAGTATGGAGGTTCCTCAAAAAATTAAAAATAGAACTACCCTACAACCAGGCAATGACACTACTAGGTATTTATCAGAAGAATACAAACATGCTGATTCGAAGAGGCACATGTATCCCAATGTTTATAGCACACTATCAACAATAACCAAATTATGGGAAGAGTCTAAATACCCATCAACTGACGAACAGATAAAGAAGATGTGATATATATACAATGGCATATTACTCAGCAACCAAAAACAATGAAACCTTGCCATGTGCAACAACATGGATAGAACTAGAGTGTATCATGCTAAGTGAAATAAGTCAGTCAGAGAAAGATAAAGATCACATGATTTCACTCATATGTGGAATTTAAGAAACAAAACAGATGAACATAGGGGAAGGGAAGGAAACATAAGATAAAAAGAGAGGGAGATAAACTCTAAGAGACTCTTAAATACAGAGAACTGAGGGGTGACTGAGTGGCTCAGCTGATTAAGCCTCTAACTCTTGATTATGGCTCAGGTCCTGATCTCAGGGTTTCCTGAGTTCGAGCCCCACATGGGCTCTGTGCTCTCAGCTTGAGATTCTCCCTCTTTCTCTTTTCCTCCTCTCTTTCCCTTTCTCAAAATAAATAAATAAACTTAAAAAAAAAAAACAGAACTGAGGGTTGCTGGAGGCGTGTTGGGTGGGGGGATGGGCTAAATGGGTGATGGGCATTAAGGAGGGCACTTGTTGGGATGAGCACTAGGTGTTACATGTAAGCGATGAATTACTAAATTCTACTCCTAAAATCAGTATTACACTATATGTTAACTAACTTGGATTTAAATAAAACTTAAAAATTAAAAAGAAAAGATAATAAGCATTACACACAATTCTAAACACATAGATTCAACTACTTAGTTGAAACAGACCACTTCCTTAAAAACTACAAGTTATCAAAAGTAATCAGAGATAAATTAGATACTTGAATAATCCTATAACTAACAAAGAAATCTATAGGGCCCAGATATTTTCTCTGGTAAATTTCAGCACACATTTACAGAAGTAATTGTATCAATTCTGTACAATCTCCTCAGAAAACAGAAGAGAAGGAAACACTTCCTAACTCATCTTATGAGGACAACATTACCCTGATACCCAAACCAGGCAAAGACATTACAAGTACAGACCAATATCCTCATAAAACAAAGATGCTAGCATTATCAACAATAGCCAAAGTATGGAAAGAGCCCAAATGTCCATCGATGGATGAATGGATAAAGACTATGTGGTATATATATACAATGGAGTATTACTCAGCAATCAAAAAGAATGAAATCTTACCATTTGCAACTACGTGGATGGAACTGGAGGGTATTATGCTAAGTGAAATTAGTCAGTCAGAGAAAGACAAAAATCAGATGACTTCACTCATATGAGGACTTTAAGAGACAAAACAGATGAACATGAAGGGAAACAAAAATAATATAAAAACAGGGAGGGGGACAAAACAGAAGAGACTCGTAAATATGGAGAACAAATTGAGGGTTACTGGATGGGTTGTGGGAGGGGGGATGGGCCAAATGGGTAAGGGGCATTAAGGAATCTACTCCTGAAATCATTGTTTCACTATATGCTAATTTGGATGTAAATTTTAAAAAATAAAAAATAAAATTAAAAACAAAACCAAAAACACAAAGATGCTCAATGTCAACAAAATACTAGTAAATCAAATCCAGTAATATATAAAAAAGATAATGTATTACAAACTAGTGGGTGTGTCACAAGAATGCAAATCTGATTCAATTTTTGGAAATCAATCAATGTAATCCACCATACTGAATCTAAAGAAGAAAAAAACACATGATCATTTCAACCACTGAGGAAAAAAGCATTGCACAAAATTCAGCACCAGTCACAATAAAAACTCTCAACAAACTAGGAATACAAGGAAATTTCCTGAGTTTAAAGGGCAACTGTAACAAACTTAAAGACTGATTCCTTCCTGGAGCACCTGGTTGGTTTGGTCTGTAGAGCATGCAACTCTTGATCTCAGGGTCATGAGTTCAAGCCCCACGTTGGACATAGAGCCTACTTACAATTAAAATAAATAAGTATATAAATAAAATCTTTTAAAAAATCCCTAAGATGAGAAACAAGACAAGGTTGTCCACTGTCAACCATTACTATTCAACATCATAGTGAAAGTCCTAGCCAGTACAACAAGCAAAGAAAAATAAAAGGCACACAGATTGGCAAGGAAAAAATAAAAACTATTTTTCTTCAGAGACAATGTAATTATATAATTGTATACATATAAAATACATGAAACTACCCCTCTACACACACACAAAACCCTAGAACTAGTAACTGTGTTTAACAAGATCACAGGACACAAAGTCAGCACTGCCCAATCAAATTTCCATATATAGCAATGAATAACTGAAAACCAAAAATTCTACAAAAATACCATTTATGATCGCTGCCTCGAAATTAAATACTTAGGTATAAACTTAACAAAATATGTACGGGATCTTTACCCTAAGAACTACAAAAACACTGAAGAAAGAAACTGAAGACCTAAACAAATGGAAAGACATACCGTTTTTATGGGCTAGAAGACTCAACATAGTAAAGATATCAATTTTCCCCAAAATGATCTTTAGATTTAGTACAATTCCATTCAAAATCCCCGTAGGATTTTTTTGTAGATAAAAGTAACTCCAATATTTATATGGAAAGGCAAAAAAGCAGAACAGTCAAAATAACTTTGAAGAATAATGTTGTAGGAATCACAGTATCCAATTAAAAAATTTTTTTCTTAATGTTTATTTTTGAGAAAGACAGAAAGAGCAGGGGAGGGGCAGAGAGAGAGGGAGACACAGAATCCGAAGCAGGCTCCAGGCTCTGAGCTGTCAGCACAGAGCAAGATGTGGGGCTCAAACTCACGAACCACAAGATCATGACCTGAGCCAAAGTCGGACACTTAACTAACTGAGCCACCCAGGCACCCTTCACAGTACCCAATTTTAAGACCTACTATAGAGTTAAAATAATCAAGACAGTATGGAATTGGCGATGGGAGGAACAAATAGATCAATGAAACAGAATAGGAAATCAAAAAATAAACCCATACAAATATAACAACAGACATATTTTACAAAGGTTCAAAAACAATTTAATGGAGAAAGGACAGTCTTTTTAACAAATGGCATAGAAACACTGGATATACAAATGTAAAAATAAACCTAAACCTTACACAAAAATTAACTCAAAATAGATTGTTGATCTACCTAGAAAATGTAAAATTATAAAATGTTTGGAAGAAAACGTAAGAGTATATCTTTGTCACCTGGAATTAGGCAAAGAGTTCTTAAATAAGATACCAAAAGCACAATCCATAAAAGAAAAAAATGACAAGTTGGACTTTATCAATAAAACTTCTGTTCAGCAAAAGGCACTGCTAAGATAAAAAGACAAGACACCAGATGGAAGAAAATATATGCAAATTATGTATACAACAAATGACTTGTATCCAGAATAAAGAACTGTCAAAACTCAATAATAAGAAAATCCCAGACTTTAGCCTCTACTACAAAGCTGTAATCATCAAGACAGCATGGTATTGGCACAAAAACAGACACGTTGACCATTGGAATAGAATAGAAACCCCAGAACTAGACCCACAAAAGTATGGCCAACTAATCTTTGACAAAGCAGGAAAGAATATCCAATGGAAAAAAGTCTCTTTAACAAATGGTGCTGGGAGAACTGGACAGCAACATGCAGAAGAATGAAACTAGACCACTTTCTTACATCATTCACATAAATAAACTCAAAACGGATACAGGACCTGAATGTGAGACAGGAAACCATCAAAACCCTAGAGGAGAAATCAGGAAAAAACCTCTCTGACCTCAGCCGCAACAATTTCTTACTTGACACATCTCCAAAGGCAAGGGAATTAAAAGCAAAAATGAACTATTAGGAACTCATGAAGATAAAAAGCTTCTGCACTGCAAAGGAAACAATCAACAAAACTAAAAGACAACCAACAGAATGGGAAAAGATATTTGCAACTGACATATCTGACAAAGGGCTAGTATCCAAAATCTATAAAGAACTCACCAAGCTCCACACCCAAAAAACAAATAACCCAGTGAAGAAATGGGCAGAATATATGAATAGACACTTCTCTAAAGAAAACATACAGATGGCTGACAGGCACATGAAAAGATGCTCAACATCGCTCCTCATCAGGGAAATACAAATCAAAACCACACTGATACCGCCTCGCACTGGTCAGAGTGGCTAAAATGAACAAATCAGGAGACTATAGATGCTGGAGAGGATGTGGAGAAATGGGAACCTTCTTGCACTCTTGGTGGGAATGCAAACTGGTGCAGCCGCTCTGGAAAACATTGTGGAGGTAATTCAAAAAATTAAATAGATCTACCCTATGACCCAGCAATAGCACTGCTAGGAATTTACCCAAGGGATACAGGAGCGCTGATGCATAGGGGCACTTGTACCCCAATGTTTATAGCAGCACTTTCAACAATAGCCAAATTATAGAAAGAGCCTAAATGTCCATCAAATGATGAATGGATAAAGAAATTGTGGTTTATATACACAATGGAATACTACGTGGCAATGAGAAAGAATGAAATATGGCCTTTTATAGCAACGTGGATGGAACTGGAGAGCGTTATGCTAAGTGAAATAAGTCATACAGAGACAGATTCCATATGTTTTCACTCATATGTGGATCCTGAGAAACTTAACAGAAGACCATGGGGGAGGAGAAGGAAGAAAAAATTAGACAGGGAGGGAGCCAAACCATAAGAGACTCTTAAAAACTGGGAGATGGGTATTGAGGAGGGCACCTGTTGGGATGAGTACTGGGTGTCGTATGGAAACCAATTTGACAGTGAATTTCATATTAGAAAAAAAAAAAGAAAGAAAATCCAACTTAAAATGGGGCAAAAGACTTAAATATAAAATACTGATAATTCTAGTGAATATATGGAGCAACTGGAACTCTCATACATTGAAACTCTCATACAAAAAAAAAAAAAAAAAGAAAAGAAACTCTCATACGTTGATTGGTATAGCCACTCTGGATATACAGTTTGGTAGTTTCTTATTAAGTTAAAATACACCTACCCTATGACCCAGCAGATCCACTCCTAGCTATCTACCCCAGAGAACTTACATTCATACAAAACCTGTACAAGTATGTTTATGGCTGCTCTATTTATAATTGCAAAAAAAAAAAAAAAAAAAGGATACAACCTAAATATTCTTCAGTCAGTCAATGGAAAGAGGAACAACTACAAGGGGCAAAAGGGAACCATTTAAGGTGATGGACATATTCTGTGTCTACACTGTGGTGGTTACAAGATTGTATATTTTGTCAAAATTTTATAGAACTGTTCAGGGGTGCCTGGGTGGGCTCAGTCAGTTAAGCATCGAACTTCAGCTCAGATCATGATCTCACAGTTTGTGAGTTCAAGCCCCACATCAGGCTCTGTACTGGCAGCTTAGAGCCTGGAGCCTGCTTCGGATGCTGTGTCTCCCTCTTTCTCTGCCCCTCCCCCATTGGTGCTCTGTCTCTGTCTCTCTTTCTCTTTCAAAAATAAATAAACGTTAAAGAAAATTTTTTTTAAATAAAAAACTTTTGTAGAACTGTTCACCTAACAAAGGTAAATGTTATTCTATGTAAATCATACTTCAATACATATGACTTTTAAAAATAAGACAATTAATAAATAGGGGTAAGCAATGACTGGAGGTAGTATAGAGTAAGCAAAAATGGTAGAATGCTGATGATTATCGAAGGGTACATGGGGTAGATTCATTATAATACTGTCTTTACTTTGTATTTTCGAGATTTTTTTCATTTAAAAAAAAAAAGCCAGGAGAACCGGCAAAGGAGACTAAGAAGGAATGGCATTTAGAAAGGAAAGTGTGATGTTCTGGAAGCCAAGTGAAAAAAACATTTCAAGGAAAAGGCAATAAACACTGTCAAATACTGATAGGTCAGTAAGATGAGAATTTACAACTGGTTACTGGATTTAGGAATAGACAGCAGTGGTGGTAAAAGCCAAAACAGAGTGGGTTCAAAAGAAAAAAGGAGATCAATTTATGATAGCAAGAATAGAGAACTCTTTCAAATAATTTTGCTGTAAAGATTAATGAGGTGGTAGCTAGAGCAGAGAGACGGTAAGATGGACAGACTGAAATATATTTGAGTCCTAATGTTACTTAACAAAATTATTCTCTTAAAGAATCATTAACTAAATCCATATAAAGTATATTAAGATCCCCAAATCATATTAAGTGATAAAAGCAAGATGCATTTGCCAAAATCTTTTTGAGTATTTTCTATGTTCTAGGTACTACGCTAAGCATTTTAAATACTTTTCATTGAAATCTCATTCTTCAATAATCACAAATATATAAAACATTTGTATATAAAAATGTTCATAAGCAATAAATAAATAAAAATAATAAAAAAATAAAAATGTTCACAACCATTATTTTTAAAAGAGAAAAACCTGGAAATAAATAGCTAAAAAGAATAATAATAAATGACGACAAATTCAAACAATGAATATAAAGTCACCCTCATGATGTGTTTATAAATTATTTTAATGACAAGGGAAATGTGATAGTCTACACACAAATCTTATGCAAAACTATATATACATGATGATATTAACTGTAAATATGTATGAAAAAAAGATAAAAGATATAATAAAAATTTAACAAGTATCTCCCTCAGGAATGATTACAGGTGATATTTTCTTCTTCATATAGTTTTACTCACCCACATTTTCTAAAATGTTTTTAATAACCATGTATGGATACTGTAATCAAATATTTTTATTTTTGTTAAGTTTATTTATTTATTTTGACAGAGAGAAGACAGTGCAAGTGGGGGAGGGGCAGAGAGAAAGGAAGACAGAGAATACCAAGCAGGCTCTCTGCTGCCAGCACAGAGCCCAATGCAGGGCTTGAACTCATGAAATCGCAAGATCATGACCTGAGCCAAAACCAAGAATCAGACACTCAACTGACTGAGCCACCCAGGCACCCCTGGGTTGTCTTCTTTTTAAGTTTATTTATTTTATTTTGAGAGAGAGAGAGAGAGAGAGAGAGAGAGAGAGAGAGAGAATCCTAAGCAGGCTCTGCACTGGGCTTGATCTCAGGAACTGAAAGATCATGACCAGAGCCAAAATCAAGAATCAGACGCTCAACCGACTGAGCCACCCAGGCACCCCTGGGTTGTTGAATTAGGAGCATTCTTCATATATCCCACATTGAAGTATTTCCTTAAACTTACATTTTCTGCCAGTCTGTGGCTTGTCTTTTTTTTTTTTTTTTAAGTAAGCTCTGTACCTAACATAGGGCTCGAACTCAGGACCCCAAGATCAAGAGTCGCATGCTCCACCAACTGAGCCAGCCAAGTGCCCTTGTGGCTTGCCTTTTCATTTTATTTACCATGTCTTTATTTTTTTAAGATTTTATTTTTAAGTAATCTCTATACTCAGTGTGGGGCTTGAACTCACAGTCCCAAGATCAAGAGTCACATCTCTACAGACTGAGACAGCCAGGCGCCCCCTACTGTTTTTAAAAGAGAAATTTTAGGGGCACCTGGGTGGCTCAGCTGGCTGAGCATCTGACTTTGGCTCAGGTCATGATCTCTCTGTTTGTGAGCTCGAGCCCACATTGGGCTCTGTTCTGATGGCTCAGAACCTGGAGCCTGCTTTGGATTCTGTCTCTCTCTTTCTGTCCCTCTTCCATTCACACTCTCTCTCTGAAAATAAGTAAGTAAAACATTAAAAAATAATATTAAGGGGCACCTGGGTGGCTCAGTTGGTTAAGCATCTTACTTCAGCTCAGGTTATGATCTCATAGTTTGTGAGTTCAAGATTCGTGTCAGGCTCTGTGCCGACAACTTGGAGCCTGAATCCTGCTCTGGATTCTGTGTCTCTCTCTCTGCCCCTGCACCACTTGAGTTCTGTCTCTCTCTTTCAAATAAACATTTTTTAAAAAGTTAAAAAAAAATTAAAAAAATAAAAGAGAAATGTTATTTTGATGAAATCAAACATCAATTTTTTTCTTCTATACTTTGTGCGATTTGTGTTCAACTTACAAAATCTTTGCCTAATCTATGATCACAATGATTTTCTCAGACATTTTCTTCTAGAATTTAATAATTTCAGCCCTTACATATAAGTCCATGATCCATTTGAGTTATTCTTTTGGTGATGTGAAATAAGGTTGGAGTTTTTTTGTTGTTGTTTTTTTTTAATGTGGTGAAGGATTGCAGAATTTGCCACCCCAAATATGCCACTTTGGCATAAGATTATTTCGAGCAGAAGGAAATTAAGCAGATAAAAGAAAAGCTCTCTGCCCTCCTTCTATCTGCCTAAAAGGACGTAAATTTACAGTTGTTCTCCTCCCCTCTTCACCCACTAAGGAAAGAAGTTAATCACAGGAGACAAACCTTATCAGCCTGGAGATGGCACCAGAGAGTTCTACACAACAAACTTTATTAAGGAGTCTTTACCTACCATTAGTTTCACTTACATTTGCTTTCCCACAATTTGCCACCCCTAGAGACTCAGGGTCCTTTTCCTTTGTCTTATCACTTCTCTAAAAATTTCTTTAAGATGCTAGCTATACAAACTTAACTTCTAACCAAACCTTTGAGTTACCCAGGAGTTTCTCTCATGTATTGTATGTCAATAAACTTGTTTTTCTCTTGTTAATCTGTCTTTCATTACAGAAATCTAGCTGGGAACCTGAAAGAGTAGAAGGAAAAAAGATATTTCCTCCTTTACAACGTCTATCTAATTGTTTAAAAATCGCTGATTAAAAAGTTTTCCTTGGGGCACCTGGGTGGCTTAGTCGGTTGGATGACCGACTTCAGCTCAGGTCATGATCTCACAGTCTGTGAGTTCAAGCCCCACATCGGGCTCTTGCTGACAGCTCGGAACCTGGAGCCGGCTTCAGATTCTGTGTGTTCCTCTCTCTCTGCCCCTCCCCCACTCACACTCTGTCTCTCAAAAATAAAAATAAAAACATAAAAAATAAAAATAAAAAAGTTTTCCTTGTCCCACTGAAATACCTTGGCAGCTGGCAAAAATCAATTGACCATACACATGTGGATCTACTTCTGAGCTTCTTTCCCTTCCACTGGTCTATAGGTTTATTTTCACACCACACTATCTTAATTACCAAACCTTTACAGTAAGTCTTGAAATCAGGTAGTATAAATCCTTCAATTTTGATCTTTGTTTTCAAATTTGTTTGGTCTATTCTAGACCCTTTGTGTCTTCAGATAAATTTTAGTCAGTGTGGTGATTGACTGCAATCATGCTGAATATGTAGATCTGGGAAGAACTGCAATTTTACCAATATTGAATCCCCCAATCCATAAAAGCAACGTTTTGCAGTTTTCAATATACAGCTATTGCATGTGTCTTGTCAAATTTTACGCTATCTATAAACGACATACTTCCTCAACCTCAATTTCAGATTGCTCCTAGTATATAAAGACACAAGTGATTTTTACATACTGACTTTGTATCCCACAACCTTCCTCAACTTAAATAATCTATTTTGCAGATTCCTCATGTTCTCCTACATACATGATGCTATCCTTTGCAGTGGTTAAATTTTATTTTTTCCCCTTTTCAAACTTACGCCTTTTATTGCTCCTCTTCCCCTCTTAGCTTACTGCACTGGTGAGAATCCTCAATGCTATGTTGAAAAGAAGCAGTGAAGCCCAACATTCGTGCCTTGTTCTTGTTCTTAGGAGCAAAGGATTTTTTCTTCATTACATACAGTATTAGCTATTGGTTTCTCAAAGATGTCCTCTATCAGACTGAGGGAATTCCCTTCCAGAGGTGCCTGGCTGGTTCAGTCAGTAGAGCATGCGACTCTTGATATCAGGGCTGTAGGTTCAAGCCCCACGTTGGATATAGATTACTTAAAAGTAAAATCTTTTTTTTTTAAAGGAAGTTCCCTTCTAATTTGTTGAAAGTTTTTAAAATGATTGGAAGTTGAGTTTTTCCCAAATGCCTTTTCTGTTTCTCTTGAGATAATCATAGTATTTTCTTTTTTAGCCTGTTAGTACATTGAATTACATATATTGTTTGAATTTTGAATGCTAAACTAACCTTGACTTGTTGTTTTTTGTTTTGTTTTGTTTTGTTTTGAAGTACACCTAGCGTAGACCCCAATGTGGGGCTTAAACTCATGACCCCGAGATCAAGAGTTAGATGTTTAACTGACTGAGCCACACAGGTGTCCTTTACTCCTCATTTCTTAAAGTGGAAGCTTAGGTCAATAATTTTAGATCTTTCTTCTTTCTAATATATGCATTTAATGCTATAGATTTCCTTTTAAGTATTGCATTAACTGCATCCCACAAATTTTGCTATGTCATGTTCTCATTTTCATTCTTTTAAAAACATTTTCTAGGAGAACCTGGCTGAGTCAGAAGAGTGTGTGACTCTTGATCTTAGGGTCATGGGTTCAACTCCCACCTTGGGTGTAGAAATTACTAAAATAAATAAACTTTTGTAAAAAAAAATTCTAATTTTCTAAAACTTTCTTATCATTCTTTGATACCTAATTCAGAATATGTTTAATTTCCAAATGTTTGGGAGTTCTCCAGGTATTTTTCTGTTACTGATTTCTAGTTGAATCTCCTTATGATAAAAGAACATACTTTGTAAAATTTAAACCCCAGATTTACTGAAATTCTTTTATGGCCCAGAATATTGTCTATCTTGGTAGATATCCTATGAACACTAGCAAAGAACAGTATCATGTTGTTGTCAGGTAGAGTGATCAGCAAATGTCAACCAGATCAAGTTAGTCAACCAGGTCAAGTTACTTACTGATTTTTTTTGTCTAACTGTTCAACCAATAATTTTGAAAAAGTACTATTGAGATCTCCAACTATACTGATGGGTTCTCTCTTTCACTTTTATTACTTTTTGCTTCATACATTTCGAAGTTGTTATTAAATGCACAAACATTTATGATTTTTAGTCTTCTTGAAGAACTGACCACATTTTCATCACGAAATCATACTCCATATCCATGATAACATTCCTTGTAATATTTACAAAGTAAAGTAATAACTACTTTGTCTAGTATAGTAACCCCTGCTGTCTTCTGATTAGTGTCTGCACAATATATCTTTTTCCATCCTGTACTTTTCGTCTGACTTCTCATAGACAACACTTAACTAGGTCTTCCTGTTAACTGCAATCTGATAATTTGCAACTATTAATTGTAGTGTTTAGATCATTTGCATTTAATGTGATTATTTATATGGCTGGATTTAAGTCAACCATCTTGCTATTTGTTTCCTACTTGTCCAATCTGTTCATCTTCCCTTTTTTGGATGTCTTTTAATTAAGCATTTTATGATTCAATTATCTCCTTTCATGAGCTTGTTAATTATACCTCTTTGGGTTTTTTTAAGTAGTTTCTTTAGGATTTAAAGCATAAATCTTTAATGTATCATAATCTATCTTAAAATAATATACCATTTTGCATATGTTATAAGAACTTTAGTATACTTCCATTTTACCTCTCCCACACTTTTGGGCAACTGCTGTCATACGTCTTATTTCTACACGTTATAAATCCCACAATACAGTTTTATTATTTTGTTTTAAACAGTTATCTTTTAAGTGGCTTTTGAATAAAAGAACTCTTAATAGTTTCCATATAGATCTCTGATTCTCTTCATTTTTACATGTAAATCTAAATTTCTATCTAGTGTAATTTTCTCCTGCCATTAACATTTCTTATAGTGGTAGCTTGATGGTTTAATTCTATCAGCTCTTGTATATTTTATTCTTACTGTATTTTTTAAAATTTTGTATTTGTAATTTTGCATTCTTTTTTTTAAATGTTTATTTTTGAGAGAGAGAGAGAGAGAGAGAGAGAGAAAACACAAGTGGGGGAGGGGCAGAGAGAGAGGGGGACAGGGATCTGAAGCGTGCTCTGTGCTGACAGCAGAGAGCCCAATGTGGGACTCGAACACACAAACTGTGAGATCATGACCTGAGCCAAATCTGACGCTTAACCGACTGAAGCCACCCAGGCACCCCTATTTTTACTGTTTTTTTTTTTAAATGTTTATTTATTCTTGAGAGAGAGAGAACGTGAGCAGGGGAGGGGCAGAGAGAGAGGGAGAGAGATAATCCCAAGTAGGCTCCATGCTGTCAGTGCAGAGCTCTACGCGGAGACTGAGAACCATGAGATCATGACCTGAACTGAAATCAAGAGCCAGACGCTCAACTGACTGAGCCACGCAGGCACCACGTCTCTTGTGTATTTCTAAAGGCTTTATTTCATCTTCATTATTTTTATTGTGATAAAATTCATATACCATATAACTCACCTACTTAAAGTCCACAATTCACTGGCTTTTAGTATATTCAGAGTTGTGCTTCCACCGCCAACATCAATTTTAGAATATTTTCATCACCCCTATACCTATTAGCAATAACTCCCCATTTTCTCCCTATCCTCAGTCCTAAGCAACCACAAATGCATTTTCTGACCCTAGGGATTTGCCCATTCTGCACATTTTCCTCTTCAATTTTGAAAGGCATTTTCACATACAATTTTAGCTTTATAGGCTTTTTCATTCAGCACTTTAATTTACCACTCCAATATCTTCTGGCTTGCAATGATTCTGATGAAAAGTCTGCCAAAATTCTTACCTTGTGTATTAGTCAAGGCTGCCATAACAAAATATCAAAGATGGAATGGCTTAAACAACAGAAATCTACTTTCTCACAGTCTGGAGGCTAGAAGTCCAAGATCAAAGTGTTGACAGGTTTGGTTTCTCCTGAGCCTCTCTCCTTGGCTTGCAGATGGCCACTTTCTGTGTCTTTGTATGGTTTTTCCTCTATGCACTCATGCCCCTGGTGTCCCTTTGTATGTTTAACTTTCCTCTTCTTGAGGCGCCTGGTGGCTCAGTCAGTTAAGCATCCAACTTCAGTTCAGGTCATGATCTCACTGCTTATGAGTTCAAGCCCCATGTAGGGCTTTGTGCTGACAGCTCAGAGCCTGGAGCCGGCTTCAGATTCTGTGTCTCTGTCTCTCTCTGCTCCTTCCCCGCTCCCACTGCCTCTCTCTTAAAAATAAACAAACATTAAAAAATAAAAAAAAAATTCTTCTTCTTATAAGGACACCAGTCAGATTATATTAGGGACCCAACAGCCTCACTTTTTAAAAAGACTTTTTAAAGTAATTTCTTTTTTGTTTTTAATGTTTATTTGGTTTTTCTTTGGGGGAGCAGAGAGGGGCAGAGAGAGAAAGAGAGAATCTCTCAAGCAGGCTCCCCACTGTCAGCTCAGAGCCTGATGTGGGACTTGAACTCACGAATTGCAAGATTAAGACCTGAGCCAAAAATCAAGAGTCAGATGCTTAACTGACTGAACCAACCAGGCATCCCCCTCCCCGCCTTTTTTTTTAAGTTTATTTATTTATTTGAGAGACAGCAAGTGTGAGAACGTGGGGGAGGAGCAGAAAAAGGGGAGGGGGGGAAAGAGAGAGAGAGAGAGAGAGAGAGAGAGAGAGAGAGAGAGAGAGAATATATCCCAAGCAGGCTCCATGATGCCAGCATAGGACAACATGATGCCGACACAGGACTCAATCTTGTGAACTGTGAGATCATGACCTGAGTTGAAATCAAGAGTCACACACTTAAACAACTGAGTCACCCAGGCGCCCTTAAAATAATTTCTACACCCAACATGTGGCTCAAACCCAAGATCAAGAGTTGCATGCTCTACTGACTAAGCCAGCCAGGCACCCCCCCCCCCCCACCGCCAACAGACTCACTGTAACTTAATTACCCCTATAAAGGTCTTTCCCCAAGTACAGTCACATTCTGAAATACTGGGAGTTATAGCTTCAACATATGAATTGGGTGTGTGTGTGGGGGGGTGACACAATTCAGACCACAACCCTTCTGTATATAATGTGAGTTCTTTCTCTGCTTTGAAGACTTTTCTTTTCACTAGTTGGACACAATTGATTAATATGCTCTTGGTACAGCTCTCTTCATGAGTGTTCTTTTTGGATTCTCCATGGACCTAGTAAGCATCTTAAGGAACCCAAAACAGAAAAATCACAAAGAGAACTACATCAAAGCATAGCATAATCAAATTGCTTAAAATCAGTGATGAAGAAAAAAAATCTTAAATGAGCTCTTTAGATGTTATAGTTTTCGTTAAATTTAGAAAATACTCAGTCATTATTTCTTCAAATATTTTTTCTATCCCCACCCCCATGTTCCTGAAACTCCAATTACATGTATTCTTAAGAGTGCTTAATGATGGAAAAAAAAAAAAAAGGCTGCTTAATGTTGTCCCACTGTTCAGTTAGTATTGACTCATCACTGTATATTTATATTTTCAATCTTTTCTTTATATTTATTAAAAATTTTTTAAAAGTAAGCTCAACACCCAATATGGGGCTTGAACTCACAACCCTGAGATCAAGAGTCACAGACTTTATGGACTAAGCCAGCCAGGTGCCCCACTTATATTTCATTTTGGATATTTCTATTACTATGTCTTCAAGTTCACTAATTTTTTTCTTCTGCAATGCCTATGTGCTATTAATGCTGTCCACTATATTTTTCATTTCAGACACTGTAATTTTCATCTTTGGAAGTTTGATTTGGATCATTTTTATATCTTCCATGTCTCTACTTAACATGCTCAATCTTTCTTCTAGCTTTTTGAACATACACAACTGTTACAATGTCCTTGTCCACTAATTCTATCATCTGTATAATTTCTAGGCCCACTTCTATTGACTGGCTTTTCTCCTCAATACGAACTGTATTCTCCGCTTCTTTATATGCCTGATAATTGTGACTGGATGCCAAATGTCGTAAATTTTGCATTCTTGGCTTCAGTGATTTTTTTTTTAAGTCTTTAATCTTGAGCTTTGTTTCAGGAATTTGTGACTTAGAAACAATTTAATCCTTCTGAGGTTTGCTTTTATGCCTTTTAGACAAATCCAAGGTAAGTCCTCTAGACTAGGGCTAATTTGACCTCTTTATTGAGAAAATACCCTTCTAGTGCCTCCATTTAATGTCCCAGATATTAGAAGATGTTTCTGCTCTGGCTAGTGGAAACACAACATATTTGTGGCCCTGTATTCCAGGGACTGTTCTGCCTAATGCTCTCTAGTGGTCTTTTTCTGGCCTTGGGTTAGTTTCCTCACTAATCATAAACTGGCTGCACTCAGCTAACAAAACTAAGATGGTAAAATCCAATAGAACTTTCTGGAATTGTGGCATCTGAGCACTTGAAATGTGTCAGTGCAAACGAAGAACTGAATTTTTTTTTTTATTTAAAAAAATTTTTTTAACGTTTATTCATTTTTGAGAGAGAGAGACAGAGCATGAGTGGGGAAGGGGCAGAGAGAGGGAGACACAGAATCCGAAGCAGGCTCCAGGCTCTGAGCTGTCAGCACAGAACCCGATGCGGGGCTCGAACTCACGAACTGTGAGATCATGACCTCAGCTGAAGTCAGACGCTCAACCGACTGAGTCACCGAGGCACCCCAAGAACTGAATTTTTAAATATCACATGAGGTTAGGAGCTACTGTACTGGACAGTGCAGGTTTAGAAGAAGCCTTAAAAATCTCTGGAGCTCTCTCCTTTGTGTGAAGCTTTCTTCTCTCATACTCTGCCCACAGATTCTAGCTGTTTTGGTTTCTCTGACCTTTTACCTCTGTATCCTCAAATCTGGGAGACTGCCAGCTCTGTTTGAGTATCCCTTTTCATCCTAGGTACTTAGAAACTTTCATCAGAGCTATCATAGGGCTCAGTTTGATCATTTCCTTTCTCTGAGATTTCACTGGTCTGTGCTACCTTTTGTCCAATGTCTAAAACAGTTTTAAAAATATATTTTGTCCAGTTATTCAGTTGTTTGTATTTGTTTAAGGCAGGGTCGTAAGTCAACGTCTTGTTACTCCACCATGATCAGGACTGTAAGTTCCCTTCCACTGAGTTTGTAACTTTGAATTATTATTATTTTTTTATTTCTGTGGGTCTAGATCAGTTGTTTCTCGTGATTCTTGTTTGTAGTGACTTGTTTGAGATGTTATTATATTATTATTTTTAGCTCTTATTTGTTGGCAAGCTAATATTTTTTAATGTTTATTTTTTTTTAACATTTATTTTTCAAAGACAGAGTATGAGCAGGGGAGGGGCAGAGAGAGAGGAAGACACAGAATCCAAAGCAGGTCCAGGCTCTGAGCTGTTAGCACAGAGCCTGACACGGGGCTCAAACCCACGGACTGCAAGATCATGACCTGAGCTGAAGTCGGACACTTAACCAACTGAGCCACCCAGGTTCCCCTTTAATGTTTATTTTTGAAAAAGAGAGCACAAGCTGGGGAGAAGTAGATAGAGGGGGACAGAGGATTTGAAGCAGGATCTGCACTGACAGCAGCGAGCCCAATGCAGGGGCTCAAACTCACAAACCATGAGATCACAACCTGAGCTAATGCTGGATGTTAAACCAACTAAGCCACCTAGGTGCTCCAGCAACCTAATAACTTTTTAAATGTTTATTTATTTATTTATTTTGACAGAGAGAGAGGAGAGAAGAGGGAGAATCCCAAACAGGCTCTGCGCTGTCAGTGAAGAGCCCGACATGTGGCTTGAACTCATGAAACATGAGATCATGACCTAAGCCAAAAATCAAGAGTCTGCTGATTGACCGACTGAGCCACCCAGGCGTCCCTTATTTGTTGGCAATCTATCTTTGGGAATTCTTTGAAACTAGGGTTGAGGTATGTTCCACAAGGGATGATCTGAGTTTGCCTCTCTCAAGTGCCTGGGAGCTCTAGCAACTTGGATCTCCTTTCTTTTGTTTAAAAATTCAATTTATATATGTTAAATTTTCTGATCAAAAAACAAATTTACATGGTTCAAAAACTTTAAACTACTTCCCTTTCCCTTCCTCTTGGTTGGGCCCAAAGCTTGAACTAGCACGGTGTATAGTAAAGACTTTAAACTTGCTCAAAGGTATCTCTGGTCTTTGCCTTTAGCTTCCTGGGAGTAATAAACCAAAAACTGTGGAAATGTCTGCTTGTTGAAAGCCTTTGTTTACTGGGGGCTTTGAGTTGTACCAGACAGTCTAACAATGTGATTTTTAGTGGGGAGTCTGAGTCGCACAGTATCAGCTCAACTTCAGAAGTGGTTGGACACTGAGGTCAGCTACATAAGGCAACAATCACATATACATGATGGAGTCCCAACAAAAACTTGACGTCAAAGATTGGGTGAGCTTCTCTGGTTGGCATTATTCCATGTGTGTTGTCACACATTGCCAGGAAGAGTTAACACTGTTCATGACTCCACTGGGAGAGGACAAACATAAGCTCAGTATTTAGATCCCTCCTAGACTCTGCCTCATGCATTTCTTCTGTTGGCTGATTTTAATTTGTTAACTTCTGCTAAAATAAACCATAACTTTGAGTGTAACAGCTTTCATGAGAAACTTACAGGTTCTGTAAGTCCTTCTGGCAAAGTACTGAACTCAAAAGTGGTCTTGAGGACCCTCAAATTCTATAATTGGTGCCAGAAGTAAGGCTGGACTTAGGAATTGTTCCCTAACTTTGTACACAGTCAGCAGCACTGGGACTGAAGATTCAGGGTCGTGGGTGGAGAGGGGCAAAGAAGGCAACATAACTGGTCAGGAGATTGATTTCATACAGAAGGAATGGACAAATAAGTAGTCTCAAGTAGCTTTCCTCTTAGCCTTCCCTCAAGAACCTTCCTGCTGCTTCCTACCCCCATTCTCCTACCCCCCTACCTTAACACCACCAAGTGCTCTAAAAAGTGTCAGAAAAATGAAACACAGCTCTACTCTTAAATTAAAAACAACAACAACAACAACAAAAAACCTTTTTAAAACAAAAGCATGAGCAGGGGAGAGGGAGAGAGAATCTTAAGCGGGCTCCATGCTCAGCATAGAGCCCAACACAGGGCTCAATCCCACGACCCTAGGATCATGACCTGAGCCGAAACCAAGAGCTGGACGCTCAACTGACTGAGCCACCCAGGTGCCACAATAGCTCTACTCTTAAAGGTCAGGGACCCTAGTTCGAAGTAAGACCTCTAAGATAAACTCAACTCTCATGCAAAGTGTCATGGGGGGTTGGAAAGTGAAGTTAACAACCTGTAGATAATATGCAATTCTGGTTCTGAATGTCACCTGAAAGATTTCGACAGTAAACTAATGTGAACTCAAATTTATTAAGGATGTACACCACCACCATCAGACATGCAGGGACAGAGTTGCTGAAGTAAACCATCCTCCCAGCTTGCCAATAATAAATATGCTCTAACTTTGTTATGCAGACAAAATTTGGATGGCTATTTCAGAAACCAAATATGTTTTTTTGGACTTTCAATTTTTAGTCTGTGTCATTTTAGTCTCCAAAATATAATTCCAAATAAGACTGTAAACTCTTAGTATTCTTATCATTCTAAAATATACAAAATAGAGAATCCTCAACCCTTAGGATCCTTCTTACCCTACACTGATACCTTATTATCCAATGAGTCTGCCCTGCGGTAAGGCAGGTAGCTGCCTATCATGTGCCAAGAGCAGCAGAAATAGTTCATAAGATTCCATAGAAAGAAAGGTAATTGCTCCTGCCCTTACAATTATAATCTGGAATTTAAAGACATATATGTGAAATTAAAAACCAACAGAAATGCAAAATAATAAGAAAAACAAGTCCACTTATCTCTGATTTTCCCTGAAGATTAGACCCCCTTGAACACAGGGATTGTGCTTTAAACCATCAGCAACTTGAAAATACAAGGCTCAAAAAATACAAAAATTAAGAGTTCAAATTAATAGAGAATCATGGACAGTTTCCTAAAAAATGTTAATCTTGCACTGGGTATTTTAAGGATTGTGGAAATGTATTGGCAAAGAGAATCAAAGATGACTTGGAGAAGAGCAAAAGCACAAGGGAAAGATAGTATATTTAGTCTAGTTCAACTTGGCTGACTCAGTCCAAAGAAATGAGTGTAATGAAATGTCAGGAAAATGTGAGTGGGGCTGTCCTGAGGTCCTGCTGAGAAATGTGGGATTTATGCAACTGAGAGCCACTATCACCGGGGAGTGAAATGATCATGATGATAATAACTGGAATCACTGAGCAGTGAAAGGCCAGTTTCTCAGGCAGTAGCACTGACCCAAAAGTAGCAATAGAGGCCAAAAATTCTTGTTCTGGTTCAGACTATAAAACAGTATTTCATCAGTGGTCCAAGAATGGAACTCAAATCTAGATACTATTGCTGTTTTTTTTTTTTTAAAAAGGTACAAGCAAACTCAGAGATGGCCAACAGGGTTAGGGGGACAAACATGATTTTTCCTTCTCCAGTGCCCAAATGACTGACAGCTATCCCCTTTCCACCTACAGTGACATGAAAAAGGCAAATAGTTTAAAAAGTAAAGAATACCCAAGTAGTAGTGTGCTCATCTATCAAAGAGAAAAAAAAACAATGTCAAAAAATTTTTTTTCATGAAAGATAGGATGCAGGGGGGAAAAAAAACACAGGAGGAAGACGAAAGAGAAACATTAATTCTGATGCACCAGAAAACAGAAAAGGGAAAAAATATCATTCAAAATAATTGCCTTGCTTTTAGATTTTGCCATCCTTTTTCCAAGCCTACAAGTCTGTAAGAAGGTGAGAGAACAGGCAATGAGAAGGAATATTCCCAAACAAAAGGAACAAATGCCTCACAACCCATATCCCAAGACCAGAGATTTTTAGTGTCCCAAGTATCTGGATCATATTTAAAATGAAAATGAAATCTTGATTTAATGCTGTGCTTTTCATAGGGATTATTCCCTCATCTCTCCTAAAAATGCAACAATTACTATAAAAACATAAAGTAAACATTATCACAAATGATCTTAACACAGTCTCTGTCTGAACAGAGTCGAAGGGAAGAACAGGGCATAGCTTCTCTTTTCCCACTGCTGCCAAAAGAAAGAACAATAACCAAAAGTCTGAATGCCCTTACAGGGTATCACAGACTGTGGCCTGTTCCCTGCCTTGCAGCCTTCCCAGAATGGACCAGTGGGATTTAACATGAACCAAATCTGTCAACCAAGCTGAAGACAGACACGTGAGTTCTAATGAGCAGTGGTAAAAAAAACATACTGCTCCATTCAGCTCCAAACAATGATAAATAATTCAGGAAAAGAACTGCTGCATAGAGCATAGCAGCATGATTTAAAAATAGACCACAGGCTACAGAATCTAGGTAGGGGAATCAGAAGTCAGAGAAAATGGATTCATGTCAACAAATTCCCAAGCCCTTGCTATACAGGACGCTGCCGAAACTGTCACTCAAAATGGATGTCAGAATTTTAATGTGCTTTTTAAAAAGCAAGTATTTTTCAGGAGCTTGGCAAATTTGGTAACAAGAGCTAATAAGCAATAGCACTATTTGGCAATAGTGCCAAATATCACAGAAAAAGCAAATTGAAAGGGTGTAGGGAAGACATGTTATAAAAAAATTAGAAGGGGGTTAAAATTCTGTTTTCTGTACCACCAAATTCTAGATCTAACATCAGTTTGGACTTTTACTTACTAATTATGCCTCTAACATCGAGGGTACGTAGCACTCAGGATTTTTCTGTTCATTTTTACACCTTGAACAGTTCCAATCATGCAATACATGGAAACACAAGATTCTCACCTGTTAACAAAAAGGGTAGCTTGAAAACCGAACAGAAGTCATGATTTGTTCTCACCAGATTTAAATTAAACTCTGAGTCTGACAGAATTGAGGACTCTCTAATAGGTAAGGATAGTCCAAGATCCTGGGGTCATGTGGATGGTGAAGGTTTCAACAGACTCAAGAATGCTTCAAGTAGGGGATCTGACAAATAGTGTGGCTGGACAGTCAATCTTAAGACTGGTGTCCTAAGGACTCTAAGAATAACCAGAACCCATATGTACTCTAAATACTCAACAATGTATGTAACAAAGAAATAACATTCTATATCCAAACTGCATTTCCCCAGAACCAGTCTCTTCATATGTTTGAGATTAATTTCAGAAAATCGAAAACTTAAAGACCATATAATGATATCTAACTTACCTATAATGTTTGATATAAAATACAAAATAAACCATAATCTGGACCTTTTTATACTGCTTTTTCCTAAGTAAAACAGGACTGAAGAAATTCTTGTTGAGTATAAACTGCAAACCATTATATATATACACCAATATGCTTATGCCTCACTGTTTTAGGAAAAAAATTGGCTATGTCTCCTTATAACTGTGCCATTCAACTTAAACTACACAAAGACCAGAATGAACTTGTAATGAGATGGGTTTTTTTTTTTCAATTCTTCAATTCTCTAGTTTTTACGTGTAAACACTAAATAGCATTTTCAAAAGAGAAATAGACTGGCTCATTTAAAGATAGTCCACAGGCGCCCAGGTGGCTCAGTCGGTTAAGCGTCCAACTTTGGCTCAGGTCATGATCTCGCAGTTCTTGAGTTTGAGCCCCGGGTCGGGCTCTGTTCTGACAGCTCAGAGCCTGGAGCTTGCTTCTGCTTCTGTGTCTCCCACTCTCTTTGCCCCTCTCCCACTCACACTCTGTCTCTGTCCCTCTCAAAAATAAGCAAACATTTAAGAAAGAAAAAAAAATAGTCCATCCTAAAGCACTTCTCCAAGCATGAGATAACATGGACAGATCCTTGCTCCATTTACCAGACAGTAAACCAACACTTCCTTTCTCTGTAAATCCAGGCTTTCTTACTGTTGACAAGAGACAGTATAGTCACACAGACCTGGATTTCAGTCCTGGCACTGGTACTACCCTGGGTTATAGTAAAGGAACCCTATTCTGGATCTTACACTTTAGATATCCACTCTGACCCTCTTCTGACCTGTCTATCCCCTCAGGCAAGATGTTCACTGGACCAAGTGGACAAATCTACCTGAAGCCCCTGACTCTATCAACCCCGACTCTGCTCTGGATCAGAATTCCCTGCCCAAGCAGTTTTGAGCCTACTTCCAAGGCCTTCATTGGATCTCTTCTCAAACTCTGTCCTGCCATCGACAATACCTATACCCACTGTTGTACAAATTCCATGGTCTGAATCATGGCCAAGGGACAAATGATGAGAGTCTGAGGATTGAGACTAGACTTAGAGGGTACCTGTCTCAGAACTCTGAGTAGTCCAATAATTCTGGCCTTCTAGGTCATTAGGAAAATACATGTCTGCATAGAAGAGGAAATATTTTTCTGTTAAAAACATTTAAAAAAAAATTTTTTTTTTTGCTTTTTACATTTATTCATTTTTGAGAGACAGAGAGAGACAGAACACAAGCCGGGGAAGGGCAGAGAGAGAAGGAGACACACAATCTGAAGCAGGCTCCAGGCTCTGAGCTGTCAGCACAGAGCCTGATGAGAAGCTCTAACTCACAAACGGCAAGATCGTGACCTGAGCCAAAGTCGGACACACAACCAACTGAGCCACCCAGGCACCCAGAAATACTTTTCTAACAGTTTTTTTTATCTTGATTTATAACCTAAGTATAGAGATACGAAAACTGTGCTTTTATTCATGCTTTTGTCCTGAAATTGGTAGGAGCAGGCCTATCTAGCCCTATCACATACCAGCTATGTGATCTGATTCAAGGTTTTTTTTTGTTTTGTTTTGTTTTTTATCGTTTCTGGTTTTGTTTTGTTTTGTTTTGAGAGAGAGAGAGCATGCATGCATGTAAGCAGGGGAGGAGCAGAGAAAGAGGGAGAGAGAATCCCAAGCAGGCCCCACGGAACCCGACAGGGGGCCTGAACTCACAAAACATGAGATCATGACCTGAGCTGAAACCAAAGCTGACCCAAGCCACCCAGGTGCCTGTTTCTGTTTTTTTAATGTGATCTGGTTTGTAACTACACTACCTCTTATAAACTTCATTTTACTGACCCATAAAATAATCTCCTTCATAGGATTTTAATGCAGTGAAATAATTTTTAAAATAATTTTGCAGGGTACCTGGTGCAGAGCAAATCTGAGAAAAACTGAAGCATTACTAGATGCTCTGCCATCAATCTTCTCCCCAGTATAGGCATAAAAGGGACTAAAAGGGCAAACATGTAGGGCCAATTTCAGAGAAAGTACAACAAAACACAGCCATTTCTGGGTCTCATTTTAGGAATTTCTGTCATTGACTCCATGGAAGTCTGGTGGTATTGGTTGCTGTTTTTGTTACAACCATTTCTCCCATTAAAATGTAAGCTTTATTTTTTTTGTAATTATATAAGAAGATGAATGCTAAGTAAACTTACTGTGGTAATCATTTCTCAATATATGTATGTAAAATCACTATGTAGTACACCTGACACTTACACAGAGCTGTATACCAATTACATCTTAATAAAACTGGAGAAAAAATGTACGTTCTATAAGGGCAGGGATTTTTCCTTTTTCTTTACTGCTATATCCCATACTCTCAGACGGTTCCTGGCACAACAAATAAGTATTTGTTAATAAACCATTAACTACAAAAAACAAGTATAGAGTGCTTATCTGACACCCAACATCAATATAATATGCTAGCAAGCCTGGTATAATCAGAAAATAAATTATTTATATATGGCAACTTTTCTTAGCTGCTTCTTGTAATTTCAGAACAGTTTTCTTAAAAATGAAATTACTGAGGGGCACCTGAGTGGCTCAGTTGGTTAACCTCCCAACTTTGGCTCAGGTCATGATCTCGCAGTTTGTGAGTTTAAGCCCCACGTGGGGCTCTGTGCTGACAGTTCAAAGCCTAGAGACTGCTTTGGATTCTGTGTCTACCTCTCTCTCTCTGCCCCGCCCCCATTCATGTTCTCTGTCTCTGTCTCTTTCTCTCTCTCTCTCTCTCAACAATAAATAAACATTAAAAAAAATTTAAAGGGGCGCCTGGGTGGCTCAGTCGGTTGGGCGGCCAATTTCTGCTCAGGACATGATCTCGTGGTTTGTGAGTTCAATCCCCGAGTCAGGCTCTGTGATGACAGCTCATAGCTTGGAGCCTGCTTCAGATCCTGTGTCTCCCTTTCTCTCTCTGTGCCCCTCCCCAACTTGTGCTCTGTCTCTCTGTTTCAAAAATGAGTAAACATTAAAAAAAAAAAGAAAATGAAATTATTGAAAACATTAGAGTATGCCTTTAATATGAGGACATTTCTGCTCTTTTCAACTTTGCTCCCTCACCTGTTTGCAGAGGGATATTAATAATGCTCAGTAATTTCATACATAATCCTACAAGAGAGGATAATTCAACTAACTAAACTGTACTGAAGCTCTTGTTTTAAGCTTCAAATAGAATGGGATCAAGTAAAAACAAAATCTAAAAGAGTAATTGAGGAAAAAAGTCCTTTCTGCACATCTCACATTTTTATCCCCAGCTTCCTCAAGTCTTGCATCAATTCCGAAGAACTCAAAACAATTCTACAAACTGTATCTTACACCTCATCACATTCTCAAAAATATATTATGTTTTTCAAATTTCCTCAATCAATCCATTTATCTCTGATGAATACTCCTAGAATACTGTGGGGCTCCTGGGTGGCTCACTTGGTTGAGTGTCCAACTTCGGCTCAGGTCATGATTTCCAGGTTCATGGGTTTGAGCTCTGCATCGGGCTCTGCACTGCTGGTGTAGAGCCTGCTTGGGATTCTCCCTCTCCGCCTCTCTCTCTGCTCCTCCCCTGCTTGTGAGCGCATGCTCTCTCTCTCTCAAAATAAATAAATAAACTTAACAAAAAGGTTAGAACACTGTAGCAGAAGTAGATGATTTGGAATCAAATCTATTCTGAAAGAGATTGAAATGACCTTGACAACATTATACATGAAACTGAGTAGACAGAATGATGACTGGTAAAAAGATAGCTCAAAGCACATTCTGTATAACTGAGAATTAAAAGTGTGTCACCAGAGGGGACATGTTACAGATGTGCTTTCTGTATCACACAAATCCCAAAACTAGCCTGGGTTCTTATTCAAAGGCTTATCTGAAGAAAACTGCATCCTCTGTATCGGTCTGATTCTGAAACTCAACTACAACATAAGGCATCATCAAAAAACAACTACTCTTAGTGACCTCATGATACTATTAGCAAAACACAACTAGGATATTCCTGGGAACTGGTAAAATAAAACTCCCAATAGTCCTAAATTCCATGACTGACTTAAGAACTCCTCCCTGAACAAAGTTCAAAGCTATCTTTAAAAACAAACAAACAAACAAACAAACAACCTTAAAACCCAACAAGCTCCAATATATCCTCTTCTATACAAAAAAATACAAAGCTATAAATGTCTAGAAATGCCCCAAGGTATGTAATTACTGAAGCTAATTAACATTCTCAAAATTAAACATCCACTGCAATGCTCAAGAGACTGGGGTCACAGAAAATAGATAAGGGCAAATGAATCCCACCAAAAAGATAAAGTTCAGATGTGTTTCTCTAATAAATAAAGAAAACAGGATTCTGAAATTAAGCAATGAAACCTGCTGGGAGAAGAAAAATTATTATCAAACTCATAAGTGTCAATTAAAATGTAAAACTTTGTGTTTGCTGTTATTCACTGGGAAAGTGGGAATTAATTGGGCTGGAGCTCAGAACTGTGATAACGATTTTGTAATAAAGATAACATGAAAGATCCTTTCATTTATACCAAAAAGATGCTGTTTTAAAAAGAAAACACACTTTTAAAAATCTATACTAAATCACCTTTTTCTCTAAGATCACTACACCAGAGTTGTGCCATATAATTTTACCTCTAATCCTCACTTACCTTTATCCTAACAAAGAATACAACTATGGGATCTTGGATAAAGAAGATTCAGTAATTTGTACAGTATAGTTTTTAGAGATTTGATTTCAAGCTCTGCCACTTACAAGCTGTGTGATCTTGGGCAAGTTACTTAATCTCTTGGTTCCTCGGTTTCCCTTATCTGTAAAACAAAGGTAATAATAACTATCTCATGGAGCTGTAAAAATTAAGTGAGTTAATATACAGGTAAAATATTTAGACACATGGAAAGCACTTAAATAAATGTTAGCTATTATTTTTGTTGTTGTTATTTAGTCTTCTCTAAACTAATAAAAGAAGATCAGGGTCACTATTTTTAAATCTTGGAAGAATTAATATAGAAATAATAGTATTATCTGTTTTATGGTTCCTCTGAAATTGAAGGACCTGCTTGCATAGAATGAATAGACTAAGTAGGCCCACAGTGACATTAGGTTTTAAGGTCTCCAATATTCATTTTCTTCTTAGGGACAAAGATGTTGGAATGCAATCTAAGATTCTTGTGTCAGAGGAGTCAAGTTCCCTTTCTGCACCTACCAGGACAATAAATGGTACGGGAGACAAACAAGTAAAATATAATGTATTGTTAAGTACTAGTTAGAGCTGCTCACAAGGTTTAATGGGAATAGAGGGAGCAGGCATATAAATATCATACCAGAAGAAAGGCTTCCAGAAGGAAGGGAGGTTTAAGCCTAATCCTCCAGGATAAATAGTATTTAGCCTAATAGAGAAGTGGAAAAACAGGCCTAGATTCCATATTCACCAGCTAGATGATTTGAGGAGAGTTACTTAATCTCTCTAAACCTCAGTTTCTTTACCTATAAAATGGAATGATTAGAACACTTTTTTTGGAAGGCTGTGTGGAAATTAAATGAGATAATACATATATAAAGTACTTAGAACACAGTGCCAGGAATACAGTGTGAACCCAACAAATAGTATCATTAACACAGACATATGGATCACCACGATGCTTTCTCAGAACAGCAAGTATTGCATAAAGAAAGCTAGAGTATAAGGCACTCACAGAAAAGTAGCTTGAGAAAAAAAAGCTAGAGATCAGTGGAAACAGGATCATAAAACATCTTGCATACTAACTATAAGCTATGAGAAACTTGTAATGGATTTTCAAAAATGGATTACATCATCATATTTCTATTTTAGAAATATTACTTTTGCTACAATGTGGATAGCTTAGAAAGAAAATAAAATAGAGGAAGAGACACCAGCTAGGAAAAAGAATTCTGACTACAGAATGAGGGGACTGTGACCCAAGAAGCATCAGGAGATAAAAATCACTAAGACTTAGTGATGTGTATGATGACTGTGTGAGAAGTATAAGACACTCAAGTGACTGGACAGAAAAGCAGCTTCACAAAGTGTGGCCTGAAACCCCTAGAAATCTCCAAGACTTGTTTTTTCTGCAAAGTCAAAAAGAACTTTTATAATGTACTAAGGTCTTGTTTGCACTTTTCACTATCATGCTCTCACAGGTATAAGACGGTATTTTCCAGAAAACAAAGGACATGTTACATCACAACCAACTGAATGAAAAGGCAGATAGGAGAATCCATCTATTAACCCCAATATTAAATTAAATTTTTAAAAATGAAAAACAATGACACATTTCCTCCTAAATTTTATTGTTGCTGTTTTGCAATGTTTTTTCATAAAAGACTTGCTTTTATGTTAACATGTAATAGGTTATCATTTTAAAATGAATTAATAAGTGTTTCTAAAGTTTCTCAGTTCTAACTTCCAATACACTAATATTGATAGATATTATCAATCATGAACAAAAGCTCTTTTGGGGGGGGCTCAATAATTTTTAAGAGTGTGAAGAAATTCTGATACTAAAAGGTTTGAGAACAACTGGGGAGGATATTTTTACCACTGAAATCAGAACACTGAAGGAGAGGGGCGCCTGGGTGGCGCAGTCGGTTAAGCGTCCGACTTCAGCCAGGTCAGGATCTCGCGGTCCGTGAGTTCGAGCCCCGAGTCAGGCTCTGGGCTGATGGCTCGGAGCCTGGAGCCTGTTTCGGATTCTGTGTCTCCCTCTCTCTCTGCCCCTCCCCCATTCATGCTCTGTCTCTCTCTGTCCCAAAAATAAATAAAAAACGTTGAAAAAAAAAAAAAAAAGAACACTGAAGGAGAAACCAGTTTGGTAAGAAAAGATGATGAAGTTCAGTTTAACAATGGTAGGGGCACCGGGCTGGCTCAGTTGAAAGAGCATGCAACTCTTGATTTCAGGGTCATGAGTTTCAGCCTGGGTGTAAAGATTACTAAAATTAAATTAAATTAAATTAAATTAAATTAAAAAGGGCACTTGGCTGGCTCAGTCAGTAGAGTATACAACTCTTGATTTCAGAGTCGTGAGTTCAAGCCCCACATTGGGGCTTATTAAATTAAATTAAATAATAATAATAAATAAAATGGCAAAATACAGTGATAAAGAAAAAATATTAAAAGCAACAAGACAAAAAGAATATAGTTACATATAAAGGAAAACCCATAAGCAGACAAACAAAACCAGACAAAAATTAAAGAAGTTCATGACCACTAAACCAGTCCTGCAAGAAATACTAAAGGGGACTCTTTGAGTGGAAAAGAAGGACCAAAAGTATGAAGGCAGGAAACACAAAAGCAGTAAAAATGAGTGTTTCTGTAAAAAATCAGTCAAGGAACTGACAAAATAAAAGGATGTAAAATATGACATCATATACCTAACTTGGGCAGGAGTAAAGAATGGGTTCAAATTTAAATGTTTATTTTTAAGAGAGAGAGAGAGAGAGTACGTGCATGCACACAAGGGAGGGGCAGAGAGAGAGGAAGGCAGAACCCTACACAGGCTCCTCTCTCTCAACGCAGAGCCTGATACGGGGTTCGATCCCACAACCCTGGGATCATGACCTGAGCTGAAATCAAGAGTTGGACACCCAACCTACTGAGTCACCCAAGCACCCCAAGAATGGTTTCAAATTTAAACAACCATCAATTTAATACAGACTACTATATGCAGAAGATGCTATAAACATAATAGTACCCACAAAGCAAAAACCACTAATAAAAAAAGAATCTAATAAGTATGCAAAAGAATAGAGAAATCCAAATCTATCACTACAGAAAACCAGTAAACCATGAAAGAGAAAGACAAGAAAAGGATTAGAGAAAATCCTCACACACAACACAAAACAAACAATAAAAAGGCAATAAATATATTTCTATCAATAATTGCTCTGAATGTAATAGGACTAAATGCTCCAGTCAAAAGACATAGATGGGGTAACAGAATGGATTAAAAAAAAAAAAAAAAAGACCTATCTATATGCTGCCTACAAGAGACTAATTGTAGACCTAAAGAAACCTGCAGATTGAAACTGAGGGGATAGAGAAGCATCCAGCATGCAAATGGATGTCAAAGAAGGCTGGAGTAGCAATACTTCTATCAGACAAAATAGACTTTAAAACAAAGACTGTAACAAGAGGGGTGCCTGGGTGGCTTAGCTGGTTAAGTGTCTGACTCTTGAGCTCACCTCAGGTCTTGATCTCAGCATCACGAGTTCAAGCCCCGCACTGGGATCCACACTGGGCATGAAGCTTACTTTAAAAAAAAAAAAAAAAAAAAAAAAAAAAAGACTGCAACAAGAGACAAAGAAAGACACTATATAATAATAAAGGAGATGATCCAACAAGAACATACAATAATTGTAAATACTGATACACCCAATATGGAAGCACCCAAATATATTAAAGAGTTAATAACAAATATAAAGGAACTAATTGGTAGTAGGGGACTTTAACACTCCACTTACATCAATGGACAGATCATCTAAACAGAAAATCAACAAGGAAACAATGGCTTTATTTTTTGTTTTTTTTTTTAATTTTATTTTAGAAAGAGACAGAGCACTCAACTTGAATGGGAGAGGGAGAAGGGAGGGAGGGAGGGAGGGAGGGAGGGAGAGAGAGAGGGAGGGAGAGAATCCTAAGCAAGCTCCACACTTGGTGCAGAGCCCAACTTGGGGCTTGATCCCATGACCCTGGGATCATGACATGAGTCGGACACTCAATCGGCGAAGCCACCCAGGCGCCTCAAGGAAATGATGACTTTGTATGATATACTGGACCAGATGGATTTAACAGATATATTCACAACATTCCATCCTAAAACAGCACAATACACATTCTTTTCAAATGCACATGGAACACTGTCCAGAATAGATCACATATTAGGCCACAAAAAAAACACTCAACTACTCAAAAAGATCAAAGTCATACCATGCATCTTTTCTGACCACACACTATGAAGCTAGTAGTCAACCATAAGAAAAACTCTGAAAAGACCACAAACACATGGAGATTAAATAACATGCTACTGAACAATGAAAGAGTCAACCAGTAAATAAAATAAGAAACAAAAAATACATGGAAACTAATGAAAATGAAAACACAACCATTCAAAACCCTTGGGATGCAGTAAAAGTAGTTCTAAGAGGGATGTTTATAGCAATACACGTCTACTTCAAGAAGCAAGAAAAATCTCAAATAAACAACCTAAATTTACACCTAAAGGAGCTAGAATAGAAAAAGAACAAACAAAACTTAAAACCAACAGAAGGAAGGAAATAATAAAGATTAGAGCAGAAATAAATGATACAGAAACTAAACAAATAGAATAGATCAGTGAAACCCGGAGCTGGTTTTTTTGGGGGGAAAAAAAAAATCAATCAAATTGATAAACCTCTAGCCAGACTTACCAAGAAAAGAAAGGACCCAAATAAATAAAATCACAAATGAGAGAGGAGAAATAACAACAAACACCACAGAAATACACACAATTATAAGAGAAAATTATGAAAAACTATATACCAACAAGTTGGAAAACCTAGAAGAAACATAAATTCCAAGAAATATATAACCAAAACTGAACTTGGAAGAAATAGAAAATTTGAACAGACGAATTACCAGCAAAGGAATTGAATCACTAATCAAAAGCTCCCAACAAGTAAAAGTCCAGGATCAGATGACTTCACAGGCAAATTCTACCAAACATTTTTTTTTTTAACAAATGATTCTTTTTTAAAAAATCATATTTAAGTTTATTTTCATTTATTTTGAGAGAGAGAGAGAGAGAGCGCAAGTGGGGGAGGGCCAGAGACAGAGGGAGACAGAATCCCAAGCAGGCTCCATACTGTCAGCACAGAACCTGATGCAGGGCTTGAACTCTTGAACTGTGAGATCATGACCTGAGCCAATGTCGTTTAACTGACTGAGCCACCCTGGCACGCCCTCCCCAACTTTTTAAAAGTTTGTTTGTTTGTTTGTTTGTTTGGAGAGAGAGGGAGTGTGCGCACAAGCGAGGGAGGGGTATAGAGAGAGAGAGGGAGAGAAAGAATCCCAAACAGGCTATGTGCTGGCAGCATGGGGCCCTATGGGGGGCCCTATCTCACAAACCATGAAATCATGACCTGAGCCAAAACCAAGAGTTGAATACTTAACTGAGTCACCCAAGCACCTCAAATTCTACCAAACATTTAAAGAAGAGTCAAAATCCACTCTTCTCAACCTATTCCAAAAAAATAGAAGAGGAAGGAAAACTTCCAAATTCATTCTATGAGGCCAGCATCACCCTGATACCAAACCAAAGGTACCACAAAAAAAGAGAACTACAGGCCATTATGTCTGATAAACACAGATGCAAAAATCCTCAACAAAATACTAGCAAATTGAATCCAACTATTTAAAAAAAATTTTTTTTTTACATGTATTTTTGAGAACCAGAGTGAGACAAAGCGTGAGTGGGGGGAGGGGCAGAGAGAGAAGGAGACACAGAAGCTGAAGCAGGCTCCAGGCTCTGAGCAAGCGGTCAGCACAGGGCCTGATACAGGACTCGAACCCACAAACTGTGAGATCATGACCTGAGCCGAAGTCGGACACTCAACCGACTGAGCCACCCAGGCGCCCCTGAATCCAACTATTAATACATTAAAAAAAATCATTCACCACAATCAAGTGGAACTTATCCCTGGGTTGCAAAGGTGGCTCAATGTTATCAAATCAATCAGTGTGATACATCACATCAATAAGGGAAAGGAGGGGCACCTGGGTGGCTCAGTAGGTTAAGTGTCCAACTTTCCGTTTCAGCTCAGGTCATGATCTCAGTTTGTAAGATGGAGCCCCACGTTGGGCTCTGTGCTCACCATGAAGTCTGCTTGGGATTCTTTCCATCTCTCTCTGTTCCTCCCCCACTCACACAAGCTCACTCTCTGTCTCTCTAAATAAACAAATTTTTTAAAAATAAGAGATAGGATAAGAACCATACGATAATTTCAATAAATGCAGAAAAAGCATTTGACAAAGTACAACATCCATTCATAATAAAAACCCTCCGCAAAGTAGGTTTAGAGGGAACATAGCTCAACATAATGTAGACGGTATATGAAAAACCCACAGCTAACACCATCCTCAGTGGGGAAAAGTTGAGAGCCTTTCGCTTGAGATCAGGAACAAGACAAGTATGTCCACTCTCCTCACTTTTATTCAACTTAGTACTAGATGTTCTAGCCATAGCAATCAGACAACAAAAAGAAATAAAGGCATCCAAACTGGCAAGAAAGAAGTAAAACTTTCACTATTTTCAGAAATCTGTTGCATTTCTATACACCAATAATGAAGTAGCCTAAAGAAAAATTAAGAAAACAATTCCATTTGTAACTGTACCAAAATTAATAAGATCCAAAGAAATAAAACTAACCAATGAGGTGAAAAAGCTGTACTCTGAAAGCTATAAAACACTGATGAAAGAAATTCAACATGACACACAGAAATAGAAAGACATTCCATGCTCCTCGATTGGAAGAACAAATATTGTTAAAGTGTCTATACTGCCCAAAGCAATCTACACATTGAATGCAATCTCTATCAAAATACCAACAGCATTTGGGGTGCCTGGCTGGCTCGGTCAGTAGAGCATGAGACTCTTGATCTCGGGGTTGTGAGTTCAGCCCCACATTGGGTATAGAGATTACTTTAAAAAATAAAAATCTTGGGGCGCCTGGGTGGCTCAGTTGGTTAAGTGTCAGAATTGGCTCAGGTCATGATCTCGTAGTTTATGAGTTCAAGTCCCACATTGGTCTTTCTGCTGTTAGCTCAGGGCCCACTTCAGATCCCTGTGTCTCTGCCCTTCTCCCCACTCGCACTTTATTTCAAAAATAAATAAACATTAAAATAAATGAGTAAATAAATACATAAATACATAAGTAAATAAATAAAATAAAAATCTTAAAAGAAAAAAAAACACCAAAAGCATTTTTCACAGAACAAACAATCTTAAAATTTGTATGGAACCACAAAAGACCCCAAATAGCCAAAACAATCTTGAAAAAGAAAGGCAAAGCTGGAGGCATCACAATTCCAGACCTCAAGTTGTATTACAAAGCTATAGTAATCAAAACAGTATGAAACTGGCACAAAAACAGACATACAGAACAACAGAACAGAATAGAAAATCCAGAAATAAACTCACAATTATACGGTCAATTAATCTTGGACAAAGCAGGAAAGAATATCCAAAGGGAAAGACAATGTCTCTTTCACAAATGGTGTTGGGAAAAGGGAACAGCAAAAGAATGAAACTGGACCACTTTCTTACACCATACACAAAAATAAATTCAAAAGGGATTAAAGACCTAAATGTGAGACTTGAAACCATAAAAATCCTACAAGAGAGCACAGGCTGTAATGTCTCTGACATCAGCCATAGAATTTTTTCTTATGTCCCCCAAGGCAAAAGAAACAAAAGTAAAAATAAACAAAAGCATGCATAAACAAACAAACAGCTTCTACACAGTGAAGGAAACAATCAACAAAACTAAAAGGCAACCTATGGAATGGGAGAAGATATATGCAAATGATACATCCGATAAAACATTAGTATCAAAATAAATAAAGAACTTACATGAACTCAACACCCCAAAAATTAAAAATCCAATTAAAAAGAATACATGAACAGACATTTCTCCAAAAAAGACATACAGATGGCCAACAGATATGTGAAAAGATGCTCATCATCACTAATCATCAGGGAAATGCAAATCAAAACTACAATGACATAATCACCCTCACACCTGTCAGAATGGTTACAATGAATAATACAGGAAATAACAACAGATGTTGGTGAGGATGTAGAAAAAAGGAATCCTCTTCCACTGCTGGGGGATTCAATGTTGCACTGGTGTAGTCACTGTGGGAAACAGTATGAAGGTTCCTCAAAAAGTTAAAAGACCCTATGATCCAGCAATTGCACTACTGGGTATTTACCCACATAATACAGAAACGCAAACTCAAACAGACACACGCAGGGACACCTAGGTGGCTCAGCCGGCTAAGCATCAGACTTCAGCTCCCAAAATGATCTCATGGTTCATCAGTTCGAGCTCTGCATCAGGCTCTCTGCTGTCAGCAGAAAGTCAACTCTGGATCCTTTGTCCCCCTCTCTGCACCTCTCCAGCTCGCTCTCTCTCTCTCTCTCTCAAAAAAAAAAAAAAAAAAAAAAAAAAAAAAAAATTAAAATAGGGGCACCTGGGTGGCCCAGTCAGTTGAGTATCTGACTTTGGCTCAGATCATGATCTCACGGTTCAGGAGTTCGAGTCCCACATTGGGCTCGCTGCTGTCAGCCTGTCAGCACAGAGCCTGCTTCAGATCCTCTGTCTCCCTCTCTCTACCCCTCCTCTGCTTGCACTCTTCCCTCCAAAATAAGTAAATGTTAAAAATAATAGGGGCGCCTGGGTGGCTCAGTCAGTTGAGCATCTGACTTCAGCTCAGGTCATGATCTCATCACAGTTCGTGGGTTCGAGCCCCGTGTCGGGCTCTGTGCTGACAGCTGGGAGCCTGGAGCCTACATGGGATCCTGTGTCTCCCTCTCTCTCTGCCCCTCCCCTGCTCACGCTCTGTCTCTCTCTCTCAAAAATAAACACTAAAAATAATTTTAAAAATAATAAACATTTGTATTGTTTTTTTTAATTTTTTAACGTTTATTTATTAATGAGAGACAGACACAGAGCGTGAGCAGGGGAGGGGTAGAGAGAAGGGAGAACACAGAATCTGAAGTAGGCTCCAGGCTCTGAGCTGTCAGCACAGAGCCCGACATGGAGCTCGAACTCATGAACTGTGAGATCATGACCTGAGCCGAAGTCAGTCACCTAACCAATCAAGCCACCTAGGCGCCCCAATAATAAACATTTTTAAAAGGGACACATGCACCCCTATTTTTACAGCAGCATTATTTATAACAGCTAAGATATGGAAGCAGCCCAAGTGTTCATCAACTGATGAATGCATAAAGATGTGGTATATACACAATGGAATATTCAGTCATAAAAAAGAATGAAATCTTGCCATTTGCAACAAATGGATGGAGCTAAAGAGTGTAATGCTAAGTGAAAGAAGTAAGGCATAGAAAAACAAATACCATACAATTTTACTCATGTGAAATTTAAGAACTAAACAAGGAAAGGGGTGAAAAAAAGAGAGAGACAAAAAGAAACAGTCTCTTAACAATAGAGAACAAACTGATGGTTACCAGAGGGGAAGGGGGCACGGGGAATCAATGAAATAGGTGATGGAGATAAAGAAATGGACTTGTGGGGGGGGGGGGTTGTGCCTGGATGGTTCATTCAGTTAAGCACTGACTCCAGCTCAGGTCATGATCTTGCAGTTAGTGGGTTTGAGCCCCATGTCCGGCTCTGTGCTGACACCTTACAGCCTGGATTCTGCTTCGGATTCTATGTCTCCCTCTCTCTCTGCCCCTCCCCTGCTCATGATCTGTCTCTCTGAAAAATGAATAAACGTTTAAAAAAAAAAAGTGCACTTGTTGGGGCACCTGGCTGGCTTAGTTGGTGCAGCGTGCAACTCTTGATCTCGGGATTATAGGTTCGAGCCCCACAACAGGTGTAGAGATTACTTAAAAATAAAATCTCAAAAAATAACAATAATAAGTACACTTGTCCTGATGAGCACCAGGTAAATAAAATTAAAAAGATGAAATAATAAAATAAAACATGGTAAATGTGATGTGCCCATCAGCTGACTAATCAAAGTGCCCAATAGGCAGTTATACTGGTGAGACCGGATATCTCTACAACCAAACTGTGACAGAAGTTGAAATCTTGGATTTTAAAGGGAGAGTGCATGGTGAGAACAGTGGAATATTATCAGCAAAGAAGGCTAGAGAGATATGCAGAGACCTCAGGACACACAAATATTTAAAGAATAAAGAAGAGGGGGGCAGCTGGTTGGCTCAATCAGTTAAGTGTCTGACTCTTCATTTCAGCTCAGGTCATGATCTCACAGATCACGGGTTTGAACCCCATCTTGGGCTCTGCGCTGACAGTGTAGCACCTGCTTGGAATTCTCTCTCTCTTCCTCTCTCACTGCCCTACTCGCATGCTTTCTCTTTCAAAATAAACAAATAAACTTAAAAAAAAATAATAAGAATGAAGAAGAGGTAGAGGACTCCATACAGAGGAAAAGGAAAGTTATAAAAACTAGAAATAAAATTGAAAAGTAAAAAAGCATATCACCAGCTATCAGTTATAAAGAGAAAAAGCTTGTCAGGGCTTCAAGGTAAAGCAAAAAATCATCCACTGTTAGGAATGGTAGGGAAAAATATAATAGATAAATCAGCATCAACTCCAAAATCGCAATTCAGGCAAGTGTTTCAATCTCTTCTCATATAATACTTTTTTCTTATCAGAGTTACTTATAAACAATAGAAAGATTTCAGGTTGTTCTTCTTTGCCTTGTGTTCACCCCTCCAGAGGAAATACAAACAAGTAACAAAATGACAAAGGATGGAGATGGAAAGATCCTGGATGAAATATATAAAGGGAGTTGACTGAAGCAGTGACTCAATGAAGAGGCATTCATTCATCCAGTAAATACTCGCTGAGTAACCACTCTGTGCAAGGCATCATGACAGCAACTGTTAAAAAAAATAGCTTACTAATATAACAAACTATGCCCTTGGTTCATCAGCTAAAGTGATAAGCTGGAAAGAGAAATAAAACTTTCCTGATAAGACTGGCACAAGCAGAGGCTGCTCTATCCCAAAGGTGACTCTAGCAGATTCCTAGAGCTCAAAGTCACCTATTATTGAAATGTGTCCTAATTCCACAAAATAACTCCAAAGAAATATTTTCTTCAATGTTTGAGAACTATGTGATCCTATAGCAATATTATATCTCTCTGAGTTTTTACATAGATAACTGTAGCTTTAAAATGCAGAGATAACTCTTTTAAGAAATTCTAGCATATTTTTATCAAATCATCATAAATGCTAATGTAAGTCCCAAAACTAATAATAAAAGTTAAGGGACAATTACCTAACTAGATGCACTTAGGCTGGAAAGGCTGCTTTTAACTAGTCAACTCTACCTTTTAAATATAGGAAAATGTGGTTTTATAAATATAGCCATTCTTTCGAGAAAAGGACTTTATGGATAAGAATAGAGAAAAGGCATATGAAAGCCAGAATCTAGCTTAACATCCAAAGAGAACCTTGAACAAGAAAGGATATATTATCACACACAAGCTGTCACTAAAATCTTTTCACACCATCATCTTGTGCTATGGTAGCTAACCTATTTCTAGCTCTAAGCCTGTATCTGATTGATTTGCAAACTTTTGGAAGTAGCTGGGCTTCAACAGACACCGAACAACATCAGAAGTATCTTTTTGTCTGAATTATATTTAGCCTCTATTCCCCCCTCCTTTTCTGTTAAGAACTTGAGAAAGGAAGGAATTGTTAGACGGTAGTTACTAACAACAGGTGTTCCTAATTTTATTGAAAGCTTTGGCCATGGAAAGCGGGAGGGGAGTGGGGGTAGATTTCATTCCTAACATGGAGTACCAAAGATCATATTTACCTTCCTGGCAGACAAAAGAGACAAAATGGGTAAAACAGTGGTTTTTTTTTTTTTTTTTTTTTTTTTAATTTTTTTTTTCAACATTTTTTATTTATTTTTGGGACAGAGAGAGACAGAGCATGAACGGGGGAGGGGCAGAGAGAGAGGGAGACACAGAATCGGAAACAGGCTCCAGGCTCCGGGCCATCAGCCCAGAGCCCGACGCGGGGCTCGAACTCACGGACCGCGAGATCGTGACCTGGCTGAAGTCGGACGCTTAACCGACTGCGCCACCCAGGCGCCCCAAAACAGTGGTTTTTAAGACACTGGACATCAGGCAATAAAGGACAGTGATTCCTGAGAAATGGGAAACAAATACAGTAAGCCCCATGATTACCCATGCTTAATGCCTGGAGAGTGCTTCTAAGTAATGTCAAAAAAAAGGGGGGAGCTAAGCAGCAACCTGGGGAGAGTCCAACATGCTCCCTTTGTGCAAAGTGAAAGTCTGAGAAAGCAAAGGAGTCTAGAGTTCACAAAAGAGAGTATGCCACAAACTGGAGAAAATACTTGCATATTTAACAAAGGAACTGTACCTAGAACATATAAATAGAATATATAAACTCTCAAAACTTAAACAATTAGAAAATGGGGCCACCTGGGTGGCTCAGTTGCTTAAGTGTCTGACTTTGGCTCAGGTCATGATCTCACAGTTCGTGAGTTCGAGCCCCGCGTCGGGCTCTGTGCTGACAGCTCACAGCCTGGAGCCTGCTTCAGATTCTGTGTCTCCCTCTCTCTCTGCCCCATCCCTACTCATGCTCTGTCTCTCTTTGTCTTAAAAATAAATAAAACATTTAAAAAAAATTAAAAAAACAATTAGAAAATGGGCAAAAGACATGAGCAGACACATTCAAAATCATTAGCCATGAGGGAAATGCAAATTAAAACCACAATGAGATATCTATCATACCTATCATAATGGCTAACATAAAAATTACTGACAATACCAAATGTTGGCAAGAATGCAGAAAAACTAAATGGCTCATACGTAGCTGATGGGAATACAAAATGGTACAGGAACTCTAGAAGACAGTTTCTTTTACAATGAAATATGTAATTACCTTACCACCCAGCAACTGTACTCTTGGGGATTTATCCCAGAAAAATAAAAACACATGTTTACACAAAAACCTATACATGAATGTTCACAGCTTTATTCATAATGGACAAAAATTGCAACCAACACAGAAGTCCTTCAACAGGTGAATGTTTAAATAAACTTGGGACAGCCATACCACAGAATATTACTCAGCAATTTGTACCCCCCAAAAAGGTACAAACTATGGATGGATGTCAAGGGAATTATGCTGAATAGGAGAAAAAGTCAATCTCAAGAGGTTACATATGGTATGATTCCATTTAATTAATATTTTGAAACAACAATATTAGTTGAAGAATAGATTAGTAATTGCCAGGGTTACAGGTTCATAAATGGGGTGGAAGTAGGTGGATGTGGTTGTAAAAGGGCAACAGGAAGGATTCTTCTGGGAATGGAACTGTTCTATATCTTGATGGTGGTTGTGGATACAAAAATTTATACAAGATGAAATTCCACAGAACTTCCCTCAAAACACACACACGCATGCAGAGAGAAGTGCATGTAAAACTGGTCAAATCTGAACAGACTCTATACATTGTACCAATATTAATTTCTTACCTTTGATATGGTACTACAATTACAGAAGCTGTCACAATGGGGATAAATTGGGTGAAGAGCACATGGAATATTGCTGTACATTTTTTCCCAACTTCCTGTATATTATACTTATTTCACAATGAAAAGTTAAAATAAATGACCGAGAAATGATAGAGCATAAAACTAGTAAAGAAAGACATTTAGAAAATTATAACTATATTCCATATGTGTAAGAATCTAAAGGAAAAAGTAAGCATGTTAGGTAGAAGAAGTAAAAAAAATCTGAAATGGTATAGATAAAAGTACACTATGTAAGATTAATAGCAGATTAAAAATTGCAACAGAACAAATCAGGGGGAGAATATATGAAAACACAGCAATAGAAACCAACCAAAATAAAACCTAGAAAGAAAAAAAGACACTGAAATAAAATGAACAAAGCATAAGTGAACTGTAGGACAAATCCAAATTGCCTAATATAGGGGTTAGTGGCATTTCCAAATAAAAGACAGGGGAAAAATATTAAAAATTTTTTTAATGTTTATTTGAGAGAGAGAGAGAAAGAGAGAGAGAGAGAGAGAGAGAGAGAGAGGGGGGAGGGGCAGAGAGAGAGGGAAAGAGAGGATCCCAAGCAGGCTCTGCATTGTCAGCACGGAGCCCTATGCGGGGCTCAAACTCATGAACCGAGAGATCATGACCTGACCTGAAGTCGGATGCTTAAATGACTGAGCCACCCAGGAGCACCTTTTTTTTTTTTTTAAGTTTATTTACTTTGAGATAGAGAGCATGAGCTAGAGAGGGGCAGAGAGGGAAAATCCCAAGCAGGATCTGCACTGTCAGTGCAAAGCCCGATGCAGGGCTCAAACTCACAAACCATGAGATTATAACCTGAGCCAAAATCAAGAGTCAGACACTTAATCAATGAGCCACCCAAGCACCCCCAAAATAAATAAACATTAAAAAAAAAAAAGATTCTCTCCTTCCCCTACTCACGCTCTCAAAAAAAAAAAAAAAAAAAGCTATGACTAAAGAATTAAAGGAAAAGTATGAGAACAATGTCTGTTTTTTTGTAGTTTTTAATGTTTACTTATTTTTGAGAGAGAGAGAGCAAGAGTATGCACAAGCTGGGGAGGGACAGGGAGAGCATGAGGAGACAGAAAATCCAAAGCAGGCTCTGTGCTGTCATAGACCATGATGTGGGGCTTGCTCAAATTCATGAGCCCTGAAATCATGAACTGAGCCAAAGTCAGAGGCTTAACTGACTGGGCCACCCAGGCATCCCTGAATAATGTCTAACCAGAAACAGAATATTAATAGAAAGATAGAAATTATAAAAAGGAACCAAATGGAAATTTTGGAGTTGGAAAGTACAATAATAAAAATGAAAAATGTTAAGTAGAGGGGTTTGACACAAAATCTGAGCAGGCAGAAGAATCAACAAACTTGAAGCTAGGTCAATTAGGAATATCCAGTCTGGGGCCACCTGGCTGGATCAGTGGGAAGAGCATGCAACTCTTGATTTCAGGGTTGTGAGTTTGAGTAACCTCTAAATAAATAAAAATTTGGGATGCCTGGTGGCTCAGGTAGTTGAGCATCTGACTCTTGATTTCAGCTCAGGTCATAATCTCATAGTTTGTGAGACTGAGCTCCACATCAGGGTCCGAAATGACAGCACAGAGCCTGCTTAGGATTCTCTCTCCCCGTCTCTATCTACCCCTCCCCCGCGTGCATAAACTCAAGCTCTCTCAAAATAAATATAGTTAAAATTTAAATTAAATTAAATTAAATTAAAACAAACAAACAAACAAAAAAGACAGCTAGGGCAATAAGGCAATAAAAAGAAAGAAAAGACATTCAGTTTGGAAAAGAAGGAAAACCTTTTCTATTTGCAGATGATATTCTTATATATAGAAAAACCTAAGAAATCGGGGTGCCTGGTTGGCTCAGTCAATGGAGCATGTGACTCCTGATTCAGGGTTGTGAGTTCAAGCCCCAAGTTGGGCATGTAGCCTACCTAAAAAAAATAAAAACAAAAAATAAAAAATAAAAAAATTCCTAAGGAATCCACTAAAAGTAAGTTCAGCAACGTTGCAAGATACAAGGTCAATATACAAAAATGGATTGTATTTCTATAAACAATTAATATTCCAAATATGAAATCAAGCAAAAACTTCCATTTACAGTAGTAACAAAAATAATAAGATACTTAAGTATAAATTTAACAAAAAAGTATAATAGAGTAGGGTTAAAAAAAGTGTAAGGGTTATATATTAAAAATCATAAACTGTCACTGATAGAAATTGAAGGTCTAAATAAGGGAGAAGATGTCCCATGTTCATGGACTGAAAGACTTAATATTGCTAAAGTGGTAACACTCCCCAAACTGATCTACAGATTCAGAGCAATCCCTATCAAAATCCTAGCTGGCTTTTTTTAAGAAATTGACAATAACATCTTAAAATTCATATGGAAATGCAAGGGACCCAGAATAAACAACATAATCCTTTTTTTTTTTTTAAGTAATCTCTACACCCAACATGGGGTTCAAATTCATGACTCTGAGATCAAGAGTCACATGGTCTAGCGAATGAGACACCCAGGTACACCAAATAACATAATCTTGAAAAAGAAAAACACAATTGGAGGACTCACATTTCCCAATTTCATCTTACAACTAAAGCTACAGTAATCAAAACAGTGTCATAGTGGAATGGAATTGAAAGCCCAGAAATAAACCTTTACATTTATGGTCAACTAACTTTCTAACAAGGAGGCCAAGATAATCAAGTAGGCTAAGGACAGTGTTTTCAACAAATAGTGCTCAGAGAAGTGGATAGCTACACACAAAATAATAAAGTTGGAACGATACTTCACATCATACATAAAAATTAACTGAAAATAGAACACAGACCTAAATGTAAGAGCTACAACTATAAAACTCAAAATAAAACACTGGAATAAATCTTCATGACCTTGAGGAATGCCTGGGTGGTTCAGCCAGTTGAGCTTCTGACTCTTAATTTTGGCTCAGGTCATGATCTCAAGGTTCCTGGGATTGAGCTCCGCCTCAGGCTCCATGCTGACAGCACAGGGTTCTCTGTACCCCTCTCTCAGTGTCCTTACCCTACTTGTGCATGTGCACTCTCTCAAAATAAGTAATCATTTATTAAAAAAAAAATCTTGATGACCTTGGATTAGGCAAAATTTTCTTAGAAACAACACTAAAAGCATAAGCAATAAAAGAAAAAATAGATCAGTAGACTTCATCAAATTTAAAACTTCGTAAACAATACCACCAAGAAAGTGAATTCAAAGACAACTCAGAGAATAAGAAAAAATATTTGCAAATCATGTATAGAATAAGGAACTTGGTATCCATAATAAAGAACTCTTACAACACAATAAAAAAAGACATGTTATCCAAAAAAGGCAAAGGATTTAAATATACATTTCTCCAAAAAATATACAAATGGCCAATAAGTACAGGAAAAGATGCTCAACATCCTTAGTCATCAGGGTAGTGCAAATCAAAACCATAATGGTATTGACACCCACTAAGATGGCTAGACTCAAAAAGACAGAAAGTAAGTTTAGTGAGGAAAGACAAACTGGGACCCTTACACATTGCTAGTGGGAATGTAAAATTATGCAGCCACTGTGGAAGCAGTTTTACAGTACTTCAAAAAGTTACCACATGATTCATATACAAAATGGAATATTACGTGGCAATGAGAAAGAATGCAATATGGTCTTTGTAGCAACACGGATGGAACTGGAGAGTGTTATGCTAAGTGAAATAAGTCATACAGAGAAGGACAGATTCCATATGTTTTCACTCCTATGTGGATCCTGAGAAACTTAACAGAAGACCATGGGGGAGGGGAAGAAAAAAAAATGGTTAGAGAGGGAGGGAGCCAAAACATAAGAGACTCCTAAACACTGAGAACAAACTGAGGGTTTATGGGGGGTGGGAGGGAAGGGTGGGTGGGTGAAAGGTATTGAGGGCGCCTGTTGGGATGAGCACTGGGTGTTGTATGGAAACCAATCTGACAATAAATTTCATAATAAAAAAAAAAAAGTTACCACATGATCCAGCAATTATACTCCTAGATATATACCCAAAAGAAATTAAAACATATGTCCACACAAAAACTTGTAAATACACGTTCATAGTACCCAAAAAGTGGAAACAACCCAAATGTCTATCAACTGATTAATGGATAAACTAAATGTAATACATCCACACAATGGAATATTATTCAGCCATAAAAAGGAACAAAAGTCCTGATGCATGCTACAACTTGGATGAATCTCGAAAACATGCTAAATGAAAGAAGCCAGACATAAAAGGTTCACATACTGCCTGATTCTTTTTAGAAGATATATCCAGTCAAGGTAAATCCATAGAGGCAGAAAGCAAATTAGAGGTTACCAGGTAAAGCAGAGGGGGGAGGGGAGGGAATGGGAATTATTATTTAATGAGTATGCGGTGGTTTATAGAATGATGAAAATGTTCTGAAACTAGAGACAGCTAGTGGTTGCACAACATCACAAATACACTAAATACCACTGAACTACATACCAAAATTATTAATTGTAAGTTATGTGAATTTCACTACAAAAAAAAAAAGAGGGACTCCTGGGTGGCTCAGTTGGTTAAGCGTCCAACTTCGGCTTAGGTCATGATCTTATAGCTCATGGGTTCGAGCCCCACGTTACGCTCTGTGCTAACAGCTCAGAGCCTGGAGTCTGCTTCAGCTTCTGTGTCTCCCTCTCTCTCTCTGACCCTCCCCCGCTCATGTTCAGTCTCTCTCTCTCTCTCTCTCTCTCAAAAATAAATAAACATAAAAAAAAAAAAAGAAATTAACTTAGGAAGGGGAAAAAGCGTATGTCCATATAAGGATTTGTACACAAATAGTTATAGTATAACTTTATTTTTAATTGCCAAAAACTGGAAACAACCCAAATGTGCATCATCAAAACACAAACAGATAAACAAATTGTGCTATAGCCACATGATGGATCGCTACTCAGCAATAAAAATGAACTACTCATACATGCATCAACATAGATGAATCTCAAAATAATTATGGTTAGTAAAAAAAAAGCCAAACCAAAAATAAATGTAAGAATATATTCTTTCCAATTCCATCTATATAAAATTCTAGACAATGCAAACTGTTCTATAGCGACAGAAAGTTGATCAGCGACAGAAAGTTGATCAGTTGAGGAAAGGATTAAAAATGGGAGTAAGGAGGGGCGCCTGGGTGGCTCAGTCGGTTGAGCGGCTGACTGGTTCAGGTCATGATCTCACAGTTCGTGAGTTAGAGCCTCCCGCCAGGCTCTGTGCTGACAGCTCGGAGTCTGGAGCATGCTTTGGATTCTCTCTCTCTCAAAAATAAACATTAAAAAAGAATTTTTTTTTAAATGGGGATAAGGAAACTTGTGGGGGTGATACATTATCTGAACTGTGGTAATAGTTTCATGGGTGAACAACACATATGTCAAAACTTAACAAACTGTACACTTTTAACATGTACAGTTTACTATATGTCAATTATAGCTCACGATCTTTTTCGAAAAAGATGGGGAAAGGGGAAATAGGGCAATGTGCTCATGCTGGCCACTCAATAACTGGTAAGGGAGTAAAAGCAAGTGGTTTTACTGTGCTCGGTAACGGCGCAAACAGTTGGCAAAACTCCACATGGAAAGCCACTCAGAGGAGCATATCAATTTGAATTTCTTAAATTTACAAGTAATTCTATTAACCAACATTATAATTTCAGAGATGTTCAATCTCCATTTTTTTGATTGATTTTCAGTTGGTAGTGCTAAAAACTCTCCAGTGCCAGAACTCTTCAGTTCTGGCAAGTACAACAATTAGTATGATCAGTAAATAAACATTTAGGTATACCAGGAAGGCTCCTAGAAAAAGCCCTAAGAAGGTTCCATAAAGCTAAAATACCTGTGAACAGTATCTCAAGTACATCAAAAACAACAAAAAAGATTATTATCTATACTAATAATCTTTTAAGAATTCCTCAGTTATTTCTCAACCTTTTATAAGACAAAGTAAATATCTGTTTCATAAGGTAAATATCTATCTACCTTTTGTAGATATTTATTCCGATAAATTTAAGCTACTTCAAAGCTTATTATCTACTTCTAAAAAGTCAGAAAAGCTTTAAAGTTAAAACTCTAGGGGTGCCTGGGTGGCTCAGTCAGTTAAGCGTTGGACTTCAGCTCAGGTCATGATCTCACAGTTTGTGAGTTTGAGCCCTGCGTCGGGCTCTGTGCTGACAGCTCAGAGCCTGGAGCCTGCTTCAGATTCTGTGTCTCCCTCTCTCTCTGCCCTCCCCCACTCATGCTCTGTTTCTGTTTCTCTCTCTCCCTCTCAAAAATAAATAAACATTAAAAAATTTTTTTAAGTTAAAACTCTAAATCATGTTAACTAGAATTTAAATTAAAAATTGAAGGGGAAAAAAACCTTCTAAATTGGATTTTTCTTTACCAAAAAGTATGTCCATTGTTTTAAAGACAATAAATAAATAAATAAATAAATAAATAAAGACAGACAGACAGACAAAAAGTATGATGTATTCACTAGTGGGAAGAAGCTATGGATATGAGGGGTGAAGTTCAGTCAGTCAAAACCACTTTACATTCATGTATTTATGACAGGTGAGAAATGACATCATCTAATCCAAGCGACCATCATCTCTCACTTCAACTACAGCAGTAGCCTTTTTGCTTTCTTAATTCAGGTGAACTCAATCTTGATATACTCTAAAGTCTCAGTTTCCTCATCTATTAAATGGGTACAATAACACTTCCAACCTTGTGAAGTTGTGTGACAATTAAATGAGAATACAGGTATAGCACTTAGTTTGTTGCCTAGCACACAGAAAGTGCTCTATAAATGTTACCTATTATTACCTGAATAAATGTTCAGCCTCCATGAGTCCAGTGCTGGAATGGCATCACATATAAGAAACAAGTCTAACCTCAAAAAAAAAAACAAAAAACAAAAAACAAAAACAAAAAAGTTAAAAGCAATTTAATCTTAATATATTGAGACTCCCAAAGAGTCCCATCATTTTGCTTTACAACTCTATCCCGTGAGTCTCACACTGCTAAAGTCTACCTTTCTAGTATCATACTAAGATTTCTATGAATAAGTTTCTTTATAACCCCTGCACCCCAGGGTTTTGGTATTAGAAATGTGTGGTAGTTTGGTTAGAGTTGGAAGGCATGGCTATGGAATCGCCCTTCCCTTTTCCACCACCAACGTTGGTCCTGAAACACTGACTGCATGGTGAATTTTTTTCCCCAGGAAATGCCTTATTCTGCCCTATGCAAAGAAATTACTAGTTACCTTTCCCCACAGGCCCTCAAGCCATGCCCAGATGCACCTGATTCTTAAGTGGGCACAGTGAGTTCATGCTGAGAGCCTTGACATACCAAGAGGTCTCTCTCCAACTCTGAGTCAAAGAATCAAGAGCAACGTAATTCAAAACACATACCAGTACTTATTGATGTTATGGTTTTCTTGCCCTATTTGTAATCTTATCAAAATTAAAAGTGGAATACTTTTGGAGTGCCTGGGTGGCTCAGTTGGTTAAGCATCCGACTTCGGCTTAGATCATGATGATCTCACGGCTCATGAGTTTGAGCCCTGCATTGGGCTCTGTGCTGATAGCTCAGAGCCAGGAGACTGCTTCAGATTCTGTCTTCGTCTCTCTCTGCCCCTCCCCTGCTTGCTCTCTCTCTCTCCAAAAACAAACATTAAAAAAAAATTTAGGGGAGCCTGGTGCCCAGTTAAGTGTCCTACTTCTGCTCAGGTCATGATCTCACAGCTCATGGGTTCTAGCCCTGCGTCTGGCTCTGTGCTGACAGCTCAGAGCCTGAAGCCTGCTTCGGATTCTGTGTCTCCCTCTCTCTATCTGCCCCTCCCCTGCTCACACTCTGTACCTTTCTCTCTCTCAAAAATAAATGAACATTAAAAAAAATTGTTTTTAATTAAAAATTTAAAAAATTTAAAGTGGAGGGGTACCTGGGTAGCTCAGTCGGTTGAGCGTCCGACTTTGGCTCAGGTCACGACCTCGTAGTTTATGAATTCAAGCCCTACACTGGCTTGCGGCTGTGGCGGGGGGGGCGGGGGGAGCCCGCTTCAGATTCTCTGTCTCCCTCTCTCCTTGCCCCTCCCCTGCTTGCATTCTCTCAAAAATAAAAATACAATCTGTTTCAAAAAGTGGAATACTTTCTGAAAAACGTTCAATTCCCTTCTGCCATCCATCCTCCATAACTCTTATACACTTTGCAGGGTTTTAATAAAAATAAAAAACATGCAATCGTCTCTTAACTAATCTCTCTACTTCCTCTCTGGGCACTCTGCTATCTGTTCTCCCCAGAGAAGCACGAGTGATATTTTAAAAATGTAAATCACATCATTTAGCTTTCTTGATAAACCAGTTTCTTTCTACCAATGGTTTTCCATCCTCCTAAGCGAGATCTACAAATCCATACAAAATCTGGCCCCTGCCTATTCCTGAACATGCCAAATCACATACTCCCCACGAAGCCTTTGTATTTGTTGCTCTTCATGCCCAGAACACTCCTCTCCCATCAGGAAATGCTGGTTGCTTCCCTTCACATAATAGTTCATACATCACTACAAAAAGGTCCTGCCTGACCACCCCATCTGAAGTATCCCCTTCTCCCTTACTCTCAATCACATCACCACATCTATTTTCTTCATAGTACTCATCATAATCTGTAATTATTTATTTGAAAATTGTCTATCTTCTCAAACAAAAATGTAAGCTCTTTGAGGGCAGAAAACTTGTGTTCATATCTGTATCTATACCTCCGATGTGAAATAGTGCCTGACACATAATAAGCACTGTAACAGTTTTCTGTTCGACTCATTTACAAAGCTAAGTGCTACCTCTGAGGCAAACTTAGGTCTTTAAAATTTTTTTTTTAATTTATTGAAATTATTTAAACTTAAAATTATTTAAACTTTTTAAAACTTACAGCCAGTAAGATAGCCAAGCCATCAAAATCCTGTGTTCCTGTCTTCATTCTAACAATCTGCCTTGCTTTCTCTGAAGATAAATATTTTACTCAGAAAATAAGATGGCAATCTTATCTGGCAACACTGTTTTCTGGGTCTGTGAGACCCAAATCCAAGGTTCTCAGGCAGCAGCGATTGACAAAAGATCTGGTTACCAGCTGCACTAAAAAGCACCTCACAACCCAGAACAACCAGGCTAAAACTGACACAAGGTACAAACGCCGGTGAGAGAACACAGCTGATAAAGAGTTCTGTGAAACACTCCAAATACCTTGAAGATAACCTCACAAGAGTAGGAAGATTCAGTTCAGCCGTCTGACTAGTTCTATAAAGCCTTAATAATGACCCTGTCACCAGAAAAACACATACTGTGCCCTAGCCTTCTAATCAGCTGCATTTAGAAGCCAACATCCATCTTTTGCAATAAAATGCCACCTTGAGAGTTCCTATTCCCATCAAATTATCACGGGTTTGGGCAACAGATAAATCAGAAACTACAGCTAACAAATCTACTTGTCTGGGACCCAAGACAATTAATTAAACTTACTTGGAGAAGCAGAATAAATTGCCTCTAGTCACCTGGAGACAAGTTTTAAAGATCCTAACAACTGTAACACTTGGGCACACCAAAATGGCTGTAATCTGCAAACCAGCCACATGTCACTTCCAATTGTACTCTTACACTGAAAGTGACCTTCCCCCTCCAAAATAAATAATGTTTAAAGTCAGGTGAATCTTGAACAATGACTCTGACTTTTCTAAACTAAGGGCTATGACAGCTACCTTAATGAGAGGCCCAATAAACTCAGGGTAAGGGGCTGACTGTGCTGACATTGTCACCTCATCTAGGACATCAGCTGATTCATCCTGATGGGCTGACAGGTCACTGACATCTGCACCTTGCCCAAGATTCTTGTTTTATTTCACACATAAAAACACTGTCTCCCCAAGACAACTACAGCCCAGACACCTTCTCCAGCTGTGGAGCCTTTACCTTCCTGACTTCACTAAGCACTTTGGAAAAAAAAAAGTTGTCATTTCAGGTCCCTATTAGTATCTCTAGATGACTAACAAAACATGGAGGAACACAGCCCATAAAAGCACCAGAATGTTAACCTTCAGGTCTTAACCAATTTTTTTTTAAAAGGATTAAAAAAAAAAAAAAGATCAAAATTACCTGGGGAAGAAACTAATCTCTTCAGCATTAACAGATGTTTGGTATTACTAAGGTAATTTGGCAAACAGTCCCAAAGTTTGGGCTTAAAAATGTCTTGTCCTAGGCCACAGTAAGTAATCACAGAAGGCATCCTTTAAGCAAGTAAGTTTTGTTCTAATATAAACTTCAAGAAGAAAGACAAGTCAATTAAAAAACAAAAACAACCCACAAACTATCCACTTCATTTAAAATGAAGAGAGACAAAAGGAGAAAGAAGGAAACAAACAAACAAGGAAGAGCAATGTTGTAGATCAAACATGACCACAAATTATTTGCAGCAATTTCCATCAAGAAGTGGAGTTGAGGGACGCCGGGTAGTTAGGTTTCGGTTAAGCGTCCGACTTCAGCTCAGGTCATGATCTTGCCGTTCGGTTCCTGAGTTCGAGCTTCACATCAGGCTTGCTGCTGTCAGCCTATCCACACAGAGCCTGCTTCAGATCCTCTGTCCCCCCTCTCTGCCCCTTCCCTGCTTATACTCTCTCTCTCTCAAAAATAAACAAAAGAAGTGGTGTTCATTTCGTCACCCCTTGCATCTGAGCTGGACTTGTGGTCGATAAAATGCAACATGAAGACACTGTGCAATTTCTGAGCCCAGGCCTTAGGAAACCTTTCAACTTTCACTCTTGTTCTGTTGGAACCTAGTCACCATGCAAGACAGACTGCAGGAGAGGCCACAGCACTCTGGATGACAGCTCCAGCCTAATGATGGACAATGCTGGAGTGGGGCTATTCAGTACAACCAGCCCCTGGCCAGCCTGCCAACTGATCAAAACACATGAGTAAGCCCAGCAAATATCATGTGGAATAGAGGCAAGCCAGATGAACTCTGCCTAAATTGCCAGCCCACTTAATCATAAGCAAATAGTTGTTTTAAGCCATTAAGATTTCGAGTGGTTTGGTCCACAGCAATAGATAACAGACACACCCACAATCAGTTGAGACTAATTCAAAACATCAACAGTGACACACTCAAAAGCAGCATGTACATTCCCATCATGAAAGGAAACTAGAATCTCTAAAGAATAAGATATAGAACCACCTTTAACTGATAAGACATATACCACAGAATCCCAGCAAAACACCCAGATTAATAAATTTGTTCCTGCATCTAGTCCATGTTTAAATACCTGGAGAAGATACGTACAAATATATGTATCCCACAAAGGACTCATATTCAACATATACAAAAAAGATCTATATATCTATAAGAAAAAGACAAATAGCCCAACTTCTTAAATGGACAAGAGTTGAAAGGCACCTCACCAAAGAGGATCCTTAAAAGGCCAATATGCATATAAAGACACTCCACACATCAGAGGCGCTTGGGTGGCTCAGTCAGGTAAGCATCTGACTTCAGCTCAGGTCATGATCTCACGGTTCATGGGTTTGTGCCCTGCATTGGGCTCTGTGCTAACTGCTCAGAGCCTGGAGCCTGCTTTGGATTCTCTCTCTCTCTCTCTCTCTCTCTCTCTCTCTCTCTGCCCCTCGGCGGCTCCCACTCTCTCTCTCTCTCAAAAATAAATAAACATAAAAAAAGATATTCCACACATCAGTTGTCATCAGGGAAATGCAAATTAAAGCCACAGAAAGACAGCACTAGACCCTAACAGCTACAATTAAAAGGACTGACAATATTTAGTCAAAGACATAGTACAACCAGAACTGGCATACATTGCTGGCAAGAGAATAAATTAATATGACCACTTTGGAAAACTGGTAGTACTCAAACATACATATATACCCCACGAACTAGCAATTCCATTCCTGGGTATATAACTAATAGAAGTGAGTGCTTATGTCTGTGAAAAGACACACACAAAATGTTCACAGCAGTATTATTCATCATAGTCCCAAGCTGTAAACAACTCAATGAAAAACTTACGGTACAGTCAGAAAATGAAATACTCCGTAGCAATGATAAAAGAAAAACCATTGCTATAGGAAGCTACACTCATGAATCTCAAAGACAATGGTAAGTAAGAAAGAAAAGATCATCTACTATATGATTCTATTAACATGAAATTCGAAAACAGACAAAACTATGGTAATAAAAGTCAGAATAGTGATTCTGCCAATACAAGAGTATTTGAGGGATTAGCTTGTGTGACACGATGATGGACGCGGCTGGTTGTGCGCCTGACCATCCAGCCAACCAACAGATGCTGCTAGGCTTAGTTCTGCTTTAGGAAGGTCACATTTTAACGTCTGCACTGGTTTGTACAGCCTGGCCTTCTGTGGCTCCACGGCCAAGTCAGTGCCTTCATTTAAAACCTCATCATTTTCCACTGTCCTCCTTACAAGACACACTGTGATAAGGGTGATCTTTAAAAAATACAAATTTGATTTCTCGAGAAGGTTGATGGGAGAAGGGTGGTGGGAGAGTGGTTGCCAAAGGAGGCTCACCGGAAGGCTGCTTGCATATAACAGTTTTCACTTATATTATATCAGTATTTCAGATCAATAAAAACAGCCGCATTTTGAAAAAAAAACAAAAAACAAATTTGATGGCATCAACCACCAACACCCCTACCACACACACTCCCTGCTTTAAAAATCCTCCAAAGACTCTCCATTTTTTATAGGATAAATTCAGCACTCTTTAGCAGGATACTTAAATTCCTTTATAATCTGGCCTCTGACTACCTTTTCTCCTTTTCTCCATATATCCCGAGTTTCATAACAAATTACTTGTAGTTGACCTTGAAACCGATGCTTTTTTTCTCACCTCAGTATCTCTGGCTATGTAATCGTGCTCTACCTAGAACAGCAGTTCGTGGAGTATGGTCTCAGGAAATCTAAGAGGTCCGCTATTTTCATAACACCAAGATCTAATTTTTCATAATAATACTAAGATGTTATATGCCTTTTTTTACCATGGTGAAATGGTAGGTATAACTGCCACTGCCTTAGCATAAATCAAGGCAGGGGCATCAAACTATACTAGTACCACCCAACACCTGCAGTTTAAAAAAGGAGAGATAAACTTTACTTATACATTCCTTGAGCAAACAGTAAAAATTAATAATGTTATTAAATTTCCACTCTTGAGTACATCTTTTTAATAATCTAAATGAAAAATGGAAGTCTATAGTTCTGCAGCATATCAATCGAAGGACAATAATTGTCTCAAGGAAAAGCAACTGAGCTGCAAGCTGAACTTTTTTCGTGGCATATCACTACCTCTTGAGTAAGCAACCGACAGGCAAACTATTGTTATGTGGCAACAGTCTTCACAGAAATGAACAAAGTGAGCCTGTTCCTTCAAAGAAAACAAATGAGATAGTACTTGTTGCAGTGATAAAATTCAAGTTTTTAAAAATCAAAATTTTGAAAAAGGGTATCTTTTGTGAGCTTGACAACTTCTCAATACTTAAGACTTTCCCAATGAAATGATGGTGATATTAATGAATGTGATTTTTTTAATTGAATAATGAACTGTGTCAAACATTTGGAAGTTCTGTGTAACTCAGTAAACCAATATTTTCCAGTTGACCAATTCACGATGATTCAAAATCATACATGGATAAAAGATCCATTCAATGTACAAAGTAAACAATTGAATTTTAATGTCACCAAGTACAAAAGTTCATTAACATGGTTCCAGATTCTACACTGCAACTAACCTTGAAGAAACTACCACATGTTGAGTTTGGGTACAGTATCAAAGGCTATCCAATTACCCAAAGATATTAAGATACTTCTCTATTTTCCCACTACAAATCTCTGCAGCTGGATTTTTTCTCATATACTTCAAGCAAAATGACATACTGCAACAGACCGAATGCTGATGCAGATGTAAGAATCCAGCTGCCTTCTATTTAATCCAGACATTAAAGAGATTTGCAAAAATGTAAAACCATGTCCTTCCTTCTCACTAAATCTTTTGTTTAAAAAAGTTTTTTTTCATAGGGGCACCTGGGTGGCTCAGTCGGTTAAGTGGCCGACTTCGGCTCAGGTCACGATCTCACGGTCCATGAGCTCGAGCCCTGCGTCGGCTGTGTGCTGATAGCTCAGAGCCTGGAGCCTGCTTCTGTTTCTGTGTCTCCCTCTCTCTCTGCCCCTCCCCCATTCGTGCTCGTCTCTCTCTGCCTTTCAAAAATGAATAAATGTTAAAAAAATTTTTTTTAAGTTTTTTCATTAAAAACTGTGTTATATAAATTAATATGTAAGGAACTTAGTATGATTTTAATGAACTAATATTTAAATATTTTCTTAGTTTTGATTTCCAATATTGTAAATATTGGTACATATAACCCACATAAATAAAAGGTTCTTTGGAGTCTGTAATAATTTTTATTTTTTATTAAAAAAAATTTTTTTTAACGTTTATTTATTTTTGAGACAGAGAGAGACAGAGCATGAACGGGGGAGGGGCAGAGAGAGAGGGAGACACAGAATCCAAAGCAGGCTCCAGGCTCTGAGCCATCAGCCCAGAGCCCGATGCAGGGCTCGAACTCACGGACTGCAAGATCGTGACCTGAGCTGAAGTCGGACGCTTAACCGACTGAGCCACCCAGGCGCCCCTGTAATAATTTTTAAAAGGGTCAAGGGTCCGAGACCAAAAAGTTTGCTAATTTTTTTTTAATGTTTATTCACTTTTGAGAGAGAGAGGGCATGGGGAGAGGCAGAGAGAGAGGGAGACAGAGGACAGAAGCAGGCTCCGCACTGACAGGAGAGAACCCCATGCGGGGCTCAAACTCACGAATCATGAGATGATGACCTAAGCCGAAGTCAGCCACTTAATTGAGCCACCTAGGTGCCCCAAAAGTTTGCTAATTTAGAATTTCCCCTGCCCACTCTTATCCTTCAAGGCCCAGAGAACTTAGGTAAAGTTCACCTGATATATCTGCTTACAGTTGAGAGCAAAGACTATATTTTTTCATAGGCACTCAATTAATTGTATGTAGAAAGAAAAAAAACTACAATGTAATCTGATGTCTATGACATCAGTACTCCACTGTAAACACACATGGATGAAAAAACTTCAAATTGGTTATTTTGTATATATGCACATAACCAAATCTTCTGTCTCAAATCTGGAATCAGGTGCCGGTGGCAATGTAAAATACCTATATTTGTAGAAGGCAATTTTACTGGGGCACCTGGGTGGCTCAGTCTGTTAAGCTTCTGACTTCGGCTCAGGTCACAATCTCACAGTTCATGAGTCTGAGTCCTGCTTTGGGTGAACACAAGCCCCACTTCAGATGAACATGAGCCCCGCTTTGGGCGAACTCCACTTCTCTATCTCTTTATCTCTCTCTCTCTCCACCTACTCAGATTCATTCTCTCTCTCTCCCTCTCTCTGTCCAACGCTCACTTGTGCCCTCTCTCAAAAAATAAAAATAAAAAAGGTCATTTTACCATATGTTTAAAATTTACACAAGTATACACCCTTAGCAATTTACTTTAATAATTAATTATTCGAGGGGTGCCTGGGTGGCATCTGACTTTGGCTCAGGCCATGATCTCACAGTTTGTGGGTTCAAGCCCCGCGTCAGGCTCTTTGCTGACACCTCAGAGCCTGCTTCAGATTCTGTCTCCTCCTCTCTCTGCCCCTCCCCCACTCACACACACACACACACACACACACACACACACACACACTCTCTCTCTCTCTCTCTCTCTCTCAAAAATAAATAAATATCAAAAAAAATTTTTTAGGGGAGCCTTCGGTAGCTCAGTTGGTTAAAGCGTTCGACTTCAACTCAGGTCATAATCTCACGGGTCGTTGAGTTTGAACCCCACGTCGGGCTCTATGCTCACAGCTCGGAGCTTGAAGCCTGCTTCAGATTCTGTGTCTCTGTTTCTCTCTGCCCCTCCCCTGTTCATGCTTTGTCGCTCTCTTTCAAAAAATAAACATTAAAAATTTTTTTAAAAAACAACATTTTTAAAAAATTAATTATTCCAAATATGGAAAATGACATTTGTACAAGGTTATGCAGCACTCTTTGTAACTGCGAAGACGTGGGGGAAAAAAATCAAACTTCTCTTTAATAAGAGAATGATAAAATAAACAGTACAAACATATCCTGTAATACTCTGTAGACACACACAAGAATAAGCTATTCTTGATGTACTTATAAGTTATATTGCTAAGTAAAAAAACGCAAGACAAAGAACCATTTTTGTAAAATGGAGGAAATAACATACATACACAGTTACACATATATGTATACTTTATGTTTATAAGAACATAGGATGCACAAAAACATAGGATGCACATAGTTGTCTCTGGAAAGAAGAACTGACTAGTTGGGTTACAAAAGCAAGAAAAAACCTCACTCTGCTTTTTTTCTATCCTTAGCATTTTGAATCATGCAAATGTAACACCAATTCAAAAAGTAAATCTAAAAATATGTAAGAATCTTCATTTCATGTAAGGAATAACCTCTCATCTTTTTTTCCCTCGCCTCAAGAAATGTCAATCCCTAATTTTTAACTGTATGTTCAGTGCTGCCTAAGCCAGGTAACTATAATTGACATAAAAATAAAAAGACAGCCACTATGAAACCTTTGAATTAATTGTGTTAAGTGGTTAACTAGTGATTTTGGGGCAGGATCAGGATCTTCCTTCCATCTTTTACCTTACATAATTCTGAATTATTTAAATTTCTTAAAATGAGTGTATATTACGTTTGTAATTTGAAAAATGCAAACCTCTGTAAGATGGAAGATGTTAAGTAAAAAAATCTATGGTCCTGACTTTGAATTGGAAACACTGATATGAACTTGTGATATACTTTCTTAAAGCTGGTGGGGGTGGGGGGGACACCTGGGTGATTAATTGGTTAAGTGTCCAACTCCTGATTTTAGCTTAGGTCATTATCTCACAGTTCATGGGTGAGAGCCCTGCGTCGGGCTCTGTGCTCTCTCTACCCCTCCCCCACTCATGCTCTCACTCGCACACGTGCTCTCTCTCTCAAAATAAACAAACTTAAAAAAAAAAGATTCATCCAAAAAAACAAAAAAAAGGCACCTTATTTCCTAGCCTTATTCCCTGAAAACAGCAAGAAACAAAGACCAATTCACTAAGCAATTAATACCTCTTTCACCCAGACTGGTCTCTAACCATTTTCCATTTTTTCCACACAAAGGAACCAGAGTTTCAGGGGCAATGGGCTGATGCACGCCCAGGGATTGGGTATGTAATAGACGATTTCAGAACATCATGTCAGCCAGAAAACAAACAAGCTATCATAGCTAACAGGATCACATCAAAAAGATACTGGAGCCAACCTGAAGAAGCTCCCATTTGCCAAGATGAGACAATCAATGAGACATCAATACAGATAAAATTGTAATTGGCTGAAACACAGAAATAGGCTTAAATCTCAGAGTTTATAATGACAATATTTAAAAAACTTATCAGACACCTTTGCAGGATGTTAGTGAACAAATTCATTTTTTGCAAACAGTAATAACTGTTAATTAAAAGGCTCAAGCATTTGTCTGTCGCACCTTTCCTGTGCCAAACAGGTGATGAAAAGAAGTATTTCTTTTTAGAAAAAAAAAAAAAATTCCAGCTAAAATAAATGAAGAAATGATAGAATCTGAGTACTACCATTTTATAACCCCTAATGAAGGAAATGTAAACAATGATCATCAATGGCTGTTGACATCACAAAATATGAGACTAACAGACATCACACACCTTCTCCTGACAGAAGCACACTATGAAGTATTCTAACCAAAAACAGTGAATCTAAATCTGGTCAAGTCTCTAGATGTAACTGCCAATTTAAAGGAAATACAGAGGATAGAGAAACATGTTACATGACACTACTATGATGTCAATCACCAAATCCATCTGTGGGAAACTACTGAACAGATGACCCAGTTCCTTCAACAAATAAACTGCAAAGAAAAAAAAGAGAGTGGAAATCTTTTAGATAAAGAGACTTAAAAAACTACATTGACCAACTATAAGGTACAGACTTTATTTGGATCCTTTTTTTTTTTTTTTATTTGGATGCCATTTTAAACAGATAGGCTGTTTTAACAACTTATGATACAGGGGAGCCTGGATGCCTCAGTTGGTCGAGCTTCTGACTCTTGATTTTGGCTCAGACAATGATCCCAGGGTCATGGGATCCAGCCACAAGTCAACCCCCATGCTGAGCATGGAGCCTGCTTAAGATTCTCTCGCCCTCTCCCTCTGCTCTTCTCCCCTGCTCATGGACTCTCTCTCTCTAAAAAACAAAACAAAACAAAAAAACACCTAAGGGCACCTAGGTGGCTTAGTCAGTTAAGCATCCGACTCTTGATTTCGGCTCAGGTCATGATCTCTCTCAGTTTGTGGGATTGACCCCTACGTCAGGCTCCATGCTATTAGTCTGTTTGGGATTCTCTCTCCCTTTTTCTCTCCCTCATCAATAAATAAACAAATAAATAAATAACAACTTATGATATAATCAAGGAAATAGGAACAACAGATATTTAATATTAAGTAATTATTGTTAATTATTTTGAATGTAGAAATGGTTTTGGTACTATGTTTTCTAAAGTCCTTATTTTTTAGGGGCGCCTGGGTGACTCAGTCAGTTAAGCATCTGGCTTCGGCTCAGGTCATGATCTCACAGCTTGTGAGTTTTAACCCCATAGGGCTCTGTGCTGACACCTCAGAGCCTGGAGCCTGCTTCAGATTCTGTGTTCCCCTCTCTCTCTCTGCCCCTCCCCTGCTCATGCTCTGTCTCTCTCTCTCTCTCTCTCTCTCTCAAGAATAAACAAACATTAAAAAAAATTTTTAAGTCCTTATTTTTTAGAGATTTATACTGAAATATTTATGAACAAAATAATACGTCACAGATATGCTTCAAAACAATTGGAGGAGGGGGGTTGGTAGGAGAATAGATGAAACAAAGTTAACCATAAACTGATAACTGTATATGCCGGTTTATTTCACTATTCCCGTGGCTTTTGGACATTTGAAATTTTCCGTAAGTTTTTTAGAAAGCAAATCTCAAAAAAGAAATATATATGCAAAGATATATATACATCTTTGCACAGATATATAAACATATATCTCTTTACATATATATTTATATATTTTTATAGATTTGTTTATATACAAATATACATTTACATATATATTTCTTTATATATATGCTGAATACAAATACTGAATATATAATATATATTATATATACTGAATATGTATTATATGTAGTATTACAATATATTATGTATTATGCATACACTGAATAGATACTGAATATATATTATACATTATATGTTATACAACATATTATATATACATATATACTGTTATATAGTATTATATAATACATATACTGAATACAAATACTGGATATATATTATGTATAATAACATTATATTGTATATAACATGTATCATATAACATATATTATCTATAATAATGTTGTTATATAATACATTAATATAATAATGTATTATATAATATATATTATATATACTAAATATATATAATATATACAGTAATATATACACTTTATATGTACTGAATATATATATATATTTATATATATATATATACTGAATACAAACACTGAAATGAATTTGGATACTAATCTTTATTTGAAGCCCAGTTCAATATCTAACTCCTTCCCTACTTTTCCATATTGGTTTTTCTCTTTCCTTTTTGTATTTGCATTAAACAACTAGATTCAACTAAATTACACTGCACTATTTATATTACAGAATGAATCCATTATACCTATTGTTACTTTAATCATCAAATATTCATGTTTTATCTCCACAACCAGCCAGCAAGGTCCTTTAACACACACACACATTTTTGATCCCACAGCCCTAGAATGAGGCTGAACACTCTAATAGTCCCAAGTACCTTACACGACACCCAAGATGTCTCTGGAAAAACCTTGGGACCTATGGAAAAATGTAATATTCTTCCTTGTCGCCCTAAGGACTATTTCGTGCTAAAATTAAGTTCTTATTCTAGTAAAAGCACATAATATTTTCTTCAAATTTTACAGGGATCCCTTTCATGACATCAAAATGGTAAGTTTCCAGCAAGTTTAGGCAAGCTTATTAAGCACAAGCTTTTCCTCCCAGAATTCAAATGGGCATATTTACACTCTTTCAAAGAAAGAGAATTATATATTACTAGGTTTAAACAGAAATTATGTTAATTAAGTGATTGGTTAAATATGAAGTTATTTAATAAAAACTTCAGCTACAATATAAAAAGACAGCTTACCCCCCCAAAATAGTCTGAAAGCCCAGGAAACAAAGAACTCACTATCTAACTGAAAACCAATCAAGAGTGTTGGAAAATAAGTCTACTGGAGTACTTACAAGTTTTAAGAATTGATTTTATAGTCCCTTTACTCTTTTAATAGGTGTTTTAAAATAACTGATTTTCCCTCTAATTTAAAAGAAATTAATGCTCCTTTTATATAGAGATAAGCAAAAAATAAAATAAAAATTATCCTGCTACCTCCTTCATAACATTTTGTCTCAATAAACAGTATATTCTTTGAGGGCAGCTCATTTCTCCAAGGAACAAGGTCCCTCACTTCTAGAATTCATCCATGGAAACCCCAGCAGAAAGGAAAGGGAGGGGGGAAAAAAAAGCACATAGGCTTAATTCAATGAGAGTAATATATAGATTTGTTTTTACTTTGTTTACATTTCCCCATTCGTATAAATCTAGTGTGAAAAAAACCCATACACTTCATTTTTATGGATTTTTCTTGGTTTATAATAATTTTTTGGCCTTTTTCCAGCATCCTTAAAATTTCTTACCATAGTAGCAGCAAAGTCCTACATTTCCAATTGCCAAATCAGGTAGTAAACACATATTCATTCTATATGTAAAATCTTACTCAATTTTAACTTATATTTAAATTAGTTACTCAAAATAACTTTTTATTTCTTATTTCTTTTGTTGAAGTCTACCAACTGCATCAACAGATTTTCACATTTTATGTACAGTTAAACGTATATAGAATAAGTTTCTCCTCAAAATATCCCACAAAAATCTGAATTCACACACATGCAAAACAATTCCAGTGTCCTAAAATTCATCCACAAGTACCCAAATATAATGCTCACCTGATCTCTAGCTCAGATGTAATGAATGCCTCATCCATCCAGGTAAAGTGTAAGAACTGTACTTATCAAGCATAATTTGGGGAGACAGTAAGGAAAGAATAGTGGATAGCTCCCAGCAATTCACCTAGGAGGGGAAAAAAATGATCCCTTTCACATCCAGAGCGTAGGTTCTAACAAGTTTTCAGCAACAGTCAAATAAAATTCTCAGAACAGTCCTGACTTTTCACTGGACTCTGTGTCTTAATTAAGTAGTCTGAGTGACAGTGCAAAAATTAATTTGAAACTACCTTTCTTCTTTACTCTGAAAAGCTGAATATTGTCTGTCTTGACTATTAAAATCCCCAGAGATTTCAATTCTGCAGGAACTCTACATGGTTCTAAATTTAGACAAGTAATAGAAATAGTTGGAAGGCATGCAATTCACTTTAATATCTGAACTTTTATGTTGCCAGGCAGCTAATTTCTTAAGTAATCCTAGAGCAGTCATCCACATAAAAGAATAAATATATAAGCCATATAATCAACTGATAGGCTAGTAATGGTGTTAATTAAAATATTACCTATAATTTCTGAAAATGAATAACACCCCTCCTCCAAAAACAAAGGTTATAACTTCTTCCATAGGGATAACAGGACAGGATTTTAAATATTTCAACAGAACAGGTTAATAGCACATGGTGACTTTCCTTACAACTGATTTGTTTCCACATCAATGAACATACCAATAGGCTTAATGGATTTCACCTTCAGTGTAAAATGTTTTTGTGGAAGGAACTGACCTATCTTGTTTCATGTAGAGTCCCAGAGTGGAATATGTTCTCAAGCTGTTGGACCATAAGTGATTGGGGTATACCAGATCATAATTCTAAGGCTAACTCTTTTTGGATTCTCTAAAACATCAGACCTCTATAAGGAACCACAAAAACTATACTCCCAACAGAAATGTTCAATACAATAATAAATAACCAACTTCATGTCAGTTTCCTAGACTCAGGTCATGATCTCATGGCTCAGGAGTTCAAGGCCCGCATAGGGCTCTGTGCTGACAACTCAAGCCTGGAGCCTGCTTCGGGTTGTGTCTCCCTCTCTCTCTGTCCCTCCCCCACTCACACTCTGTCTCTGTCTGTCTCTCTCTCTCACAATTAATAAACATTAAAAAAATTTTTTTAAGGAATCATTTGTCACTAAAGGAATCAGGGTTCCTTGCAGAAATGATTTACTCCAGGTCTGGGGCAGGTAAAGTACAAAGTGAACCTGAAACACCTTGCAGTGCCAGAGAGGATCACGTCAAAAGGACATAGGAATCAGTTTGATAGGGCTCCCACTGACCAAATTTACAACAAATTTGCTGTATTTTTAATACTGAATATGGTATTTTTAACAGCAATAGATTATAACATATTGAATTTTTTAAAAATACCAAGTCTACAGTAACCATCAAAAACAAAAAAAGGAGGGGCACCTGTGTGGCTCAGTCAGTTAAGTGTCCAACTCTTGATCTTTACTCAGGTCGGGCTCTGGGCTGAGCCTTGTTGGGATTGTCTCTCTCCTCTCTCTCTGTCCCTCACCTGCTCACACGCTTTCTTTCTCTCAAAATAAACTTAAAAAAAAAAAAAAAAAAAAGGGAGGGGGAGTAAAAATAAAACTCTTCCTTTTAGAACACCACCAACTAGAAAACGTAGAATTTATGAGAGAATCAACATTTTGCATGACCACCAATGTAATAACCAATTCAGGCAAGGAACATAAATGCATGTTAATACCACTGAGTAAAACATTAAGGAATAGAAAGGTCACACATTTTTAAAAGTATCATTCCACAGACTGCTTAATTACAAAGGGGAAAAGGTACCTTTACAAAGAAGAAATGTAGCTGACATCAACATAACTAAGTGACCAAACTTTTTATCACCAACAATGGAACAAAAGGACATTATGTACACAGAGACACACATAACATCTTGCCAAAAATGTTTAACCTGAATCTAATCAAGACAAAGCCAAATTGTGACACATTCTTCAACATAACTAGCCTGGTCTCTAAAAAATATCAATGACATTAAAAACAAAAACGGGGGAGAACTGCTCTGAATTAAAAGATTAAAAAAAAACAAAAACAAAAATGACAATTAAATGCAACATATGATCCTTGACTAAATCCAGGATTGGAAGGAAAGCTATAAAGCAGTATCTCAATTATTGAGATAATTGAGCAAATCTGAGTATAGACTATTGCATTAACTATTATACCACTGTAAAATATTTTGAATGTGATAATAAGTTTGATAGTATGATTATGGTGATACAGGAAAACAACTTGTTTTTAGGCAATAGATGCTTAAGAAATTTTGAGGTGAAGTTTTCTGAATGTCTGTAATATGCTAATAAAAGTTTCCAGATTTCCTAATACACTAATAAAAATTCTTGATATACAATGAACAATAATGTATATATGTGTAGGGAGGGAAGGGAGAGAGAAAGGTGGATACAGAAAAAGAAGAGTGAAGAAGGGGGTAAAGAGAGTGAGAGAGCACAAATGCAATAAAATATTTGATAAATATAGGTAAATGTCATACTGATATTCAGTGTATCACTCTTCCGACTTTTCTATAGGTTCAGAATTCTTCCAAATAAAAAAGCTGGGGTAGGGGCATCTGGGTGGCTCAGTCCATTGAGCTTCCAACTTCAGCTCAGGTCATGATCTCAGGGTTCATGAGTGCAAGCCCCCTATGGGGCTCACTGCTGTCAGCACAAAGCCAGCTTCAGATCCTTTTTCTCCCTCTGTCTCTGCCCCTCCCTCACTCATGCTGTTTCTCTCAAAAACAAATAAACATTGGGGCACCTGGGTGGCTCAGTTAAGCGTCAGGTTCTTGATTTCAGCCCAGGTCATGACCTCACGGTTTGTGAGTTTTTGAGTCCCACGTCAGGCTCTGCGCTGACAGCACAGAGCCTGCTTGGGATTCTCTCTCCCTCTCTGCCCCTCCCATGCTTGTGCTCTCTCTCTCAAAATAAATAAACATTAAAAAAAAAATTGGGGGTGAAAAAGAATAAGAAACAACGTTAACCCAAACTCTTAGCTATCCGATGTAAATTTTGCTGTGTCCTGAAAAACCAATTCCAGGTGGTGGTTACAGGCACAGACCTTGGCATGAAGCTGTTATGCTCTGGCTGCATGACCTAACCTAACCTCTCTGTTATGGTCTGCATGGGTCCTGCCAAAATTCATTTTGAACCCTAACCTCCCAAAATGATAGTATTAGGAAGTGGGGCCTTTAGGAGGTGAATGGGATTAGTGCCTTATAAAAAAGGTCCCAGAGAGATCCCTATCCATTCTACCATGCGAGGACACAGTGAGAAGCAGCTGGCTATGAACCAGGAAGAAGGCCTTCACCAGAATTCAACCATGCTAGTGCCTTGGACCTCCCAGCCTCCAGAACTGTGAGAAATAAGTTTCTGTTGTTGATAAGCCACACAGTCTATGGCATTTTGTTATAGCAGTCTGAACAGACAAAAGACACTCTAAGCTTCAACTATAAAATAAGGATACTACAGTACTACTCCATGGGGATTATTATTGTGAGAAATAAATGATCTATTATCTATTATACTTACATAATATTATCTATTATCTATTATACTTACATAATATCACATTCTTTGTTCACTTAACTTTCTTGTAAGTTTGGGGACACTGGACCAATTTTTAGCCTTTCTATGTCTTGGCAACTAGGTTACAGTAACTTTATTAAAATTTTGTGAATTGCCAAATATATCCAACTTCAAATAAAAGTTAAAATGCATTCCATCTAAGGCCCAATAAAAATAAGTCCACCTTTAGCACAAATAACAGAGCTAACATACTCTGAAGTACCTGTAAGTGGTATAAGCAGCAAGCAGCTTCTCACAGCTTATATTTGCTCCTTACTCAAAATACTAGTCACAGGCTTGCCTTCGTCCCCCAAATAGCAATCTTTACATTAAAGTCCAAAGCCATCAAACCAGAAGTACCTCTTAAATTCTATTTACCGGGGCTTCATCACTCCACAAGTTTGCCCTGGTGACCTCATCCTGGATTGAAACATCCCTTCCTCTCTCTAGAGCTCCAGATTCATTTACACAATTAGCTGATACATATTTCCAAAAGTGAACTCTCTACCAACACTCTTCTAACCCCAAATCTGCCCCCCCACACTTTATGTGATATATGTGATATAATCGACATATTAGTTACTGGTGTAAAACATGACTCAATATATGTATATATTGAAAAATGATCATAGTAAGTCTGGTTAACATCCATCGCCAGACATATTTATAACTGTTTCTTGTGATGAGAACTGTTAAGATCTACTGTTAACAACTTTCAAATATATAACACAGTATTATTAACTACAGCCACCATGTTGTACATGAAACCTCCAAGGCTTTTTTTCATACCTGGAAGATTATACATTTTCTCCACCTTAACCCATTTTGCCTACCTCCACCCCTGCAACCACCATTCTTTTCCATGAATTATGTTTTGTTTTTTTAGATTCCATATCATTAATGAGATCAGAGTATTTTGTCTTTCATTATTTCACTTAGCATAATGCCCTTCAAGTCCAACCACATTGTCACGAATGGCAGGATTTCTTTTTATGTCTGCATAATACTCCATTGTATGCACATACATTTTATCTGTTCATTTGTTGCCAGACACTTGGGTTGTTTCCATGTCATGGCTCTTGTTTAATACTACAATGAACATGGGGATGCAGATACCTCTTAGAGATAGTGACTTTATTTTCTTCAGGTATATACCCAGAAGCAGGATTGCTGGTTCATATTTTTAAATGAAAATGTAAAATTTTTTCTACTTTTAGTTCTGTTTTTAATTTCTTGAGGAACTGTTTTCCATAGTGGCTGCACCACTTTACATTCCCACCAACACTGCACAAAAAGCTCCCTTTTCTCCACATCCTTGCCAACACTTGTTAGTTCATCTTTTTGATGCTAGCCACTCTAACAATAGTATAAGGTGGTATCTCACTGTGATTTTGATTTGCATTTCCCTGATGATTAGTAACATTGAACACCTTGTCCTGTACCTGTTGTTCATCAGTATGTCTACTTCAAAACAAAGTGTCTAGGGGCACCCTGGGTGGCTCAGTCGATTAAGCATCCGACTTTGACTCAGGTCATGATCTCATGGTTCACAGGTTCGAGCCCCGTGTCAGGCTCTGTGCTGACAGCTCAGAGCCAGAGCCTGCTTCAGTTTCTGTGTCTCCCTCTCTCTCTGCCCCTCCCCCACGCTCGCGCGCGCGCTCTCTCTCTCTCTCTCTAAGATAAACACTAAAAAAACTTTTTAATGTCTATTCAGTTCCTCTGCCCATTTTTTTTTAAATTTTTTTTTTTAATGTTTATTTATTTTTGAGACAGAGAGAGATAGAGCATGAACAGGGAAGGGTCAGAGAGAGAGGGAGACACAGAATCTGAAGCAGGCTCCAGGCTCTGAGCTGTCAGCACAGAGCCCAATGCGGGGCTTGAACTCACGGACCGTGAGATCATGACCTGAGCCGAAGTCGGACACTTAACCGACTGAGCCACCCAGGCGCCCCTCCTCTGCCCATTTTTTAAAAAAAATTTTAATGTTTATTTTTGAGAGAGAGAGAGAGGCAGAGTGCTAGCAGGTGAGGGGCAGAGAGAAAGAGAGAGACACAGAATCCGAATCAGGCTCCAGGCTCTGAGCTGTCAGCATAGAGCCTGATGCAGAACTTGAACCCATGAGCCAAGCCCTGAGATCATGACATGAGCTGAAGTCAGACACTTAACCAACTGAGCCACCCAGACACCCCTCCTCTGCTCATTTTTAAAGCAGACTGTGTTTTTTCTATTTAAGTTGTAGGAGGTCTTCATATATTTTGAGGATATTAACCCTTTATTGGATATGATTTGCTAATTTTTTTCTACCAGATCGTTCATTTTGAGTTTCCCTTACTGTGCAAAAAGCTTTTTACTTTTTATTTTTTTTATTTTTTAAGTAATCTCTACATCCAACATGAGGCTTAAACTCAAGACCAGAAGATCGAGAGTCTCATGCTCTACCAACTGAGCCAGCCATGCGCCTGCATGCAAAAGCTTTTTAGTTAGATGTAGTTCCACTTGTATATTTTTGCTTTTGGTACCTTTGTTTTTGGTGTCAAATCCAAAAAACTCATCACCAATACAGAAGTCAAGGAGCTTACTGCCAATGTTTTCCTCTAAGGGTTTTATGGCTTCAGGTCTGTTTCCAAGTCTTTAATTCATTTTTCATTTATATTTACATATGGTAGAAGACAGTTGTCCAGTCTACCCAACACTGAAAAGACTGTCCTTCCCTATTATATATTCTTGGTTCCTGTGTCATAAATTTATTGACCATATATGCCTGGGTTTGTTTCTGGGCTCTCTAATCTGTTCCATCAATCTATATGACCATTTTCATGCTGTTACCATACTGTTTTGATTATTATAGCTTTGCTATATAGTTTGAAGTCAAGAAGTGTGATGCGAGGGCTCCTGGGTGGCTCAATTGGTTAAGCTTCTGACTTCAGCTCAGGTCATCATCTCATGGTTTGTGGGTCTGAGCCCAGGTGGAGCCTGCTTGGGATTCTCTCTCTCTCTCTCCCTCTCTCTGCCCCTCCCCCCACTCGTACTTTTTCTCTCTCTCTCAAAACAAACTTAAAAAAAAAAAGTGTGATGACTCCAGTTTTGTTTTTCTTTCTCAAGACTGCTTTGGCTATTTGGGGTCTTTTGTGGTTCCATACAAATTTTAGGATTGTTCTATCCCCATGAAAAATACCACTGGAGTTTGGGTAGCAATTGAACTGAATCTTTAGATTGCTTTAGGTAGTATGGACATATTAACAATATTAATTCTTCCAATCCATGAACAGAGAATATCTTTCCATTTATTTGTATCTTCAACTTATTTCATCAACATCTTACTGTATTCAGTGTAGAGACCCTTCACATCCTTGGCTAAATTTATTCCTAGGTATTTTATCCTTTTTGATGCAATTGTAAATAAGACTCTTTTCTTTCTTTTTTCTTTTTTTGGACTATTTTCTTAATATATACTTTTTAAGTTTATTTATTTTGAGGGTGTCTGGGTGGCTCAGTCAGTTAAGCACCCAACTTCAGCTCAGGTCATGATCTCACAGTTTGTGAGTTCGAGCCCTGTGGTAGGCTCTCCACTGCCAGCACAGAGCCTACTTCAGATCCTCTGTCCCCCTCTCTCTCTGCCCCTTCCCTGCTCACATGCTCTCTCTCTTCAAAAATAAACACTTAAAAAATTTAAAAAATCAAGTTTATTTTGAGAGTGCAAATAAGGGAGGGTCAGAGAGAGGAGAGAAAGAGAATCCAGAGCAGGCTGCGCACCATCAGCAGGGAACCCAACATGGGACTCGAACCCGTGAATCGTGAAATCATGACCTGAGCCAAAATCAAGAGTCAGATGCTTAACTGACTGAGCCAGCTAGGCACCCCTCTTAGCATCTCTTTCTGATAGTTCATTATCAGTGTACAAAACATAATTGATTTTTGTATATTGATTTTGTATCCTGCAATTTTACTGAATTCATTTATTCTTTTTTTTTGGTGTTTAGGGTCTTCTATATATAGTATCACATCATCTGCATACAGTGACATTTTCACTTCTTCCTTTCTGATTTAGATACCTTTTCTTTTTCTTGCTCAACTGCTCCAGTTAGGACTTCCAATTCCATGCTGAATAAAAGTGGCAAAGAAAAACTTTCAGCTATTCACTGTTGAGTACCATGTAAGCTGTGGGCTTGTAATATATGGCCTTCATTATGTTGAGATGCATTCTCTCTGTATCTGCTTTATTGAGTTTTTATCATTAACGGATGCTAAATTTTGACAAATGCTTTTTTCTGCATCTATTGAGACGATCATGTTTTGTTTTAAGATGATCATGTTTTTTAGCTTTCATTTTGTTAAAGTGGTATACCACACTGATTTACAGCTGTCGAACCATCCTTGTGTCCCTGGAATAAATCCCACTTGATTACAGTATATGATTCTTTTAATATACTGTTGAATTAGGTTTGCTAATATTTTGTTGAGGATTTTTACATATGTGTTCTTTGGGGATGTTGGTCTGAAATTTTATTTTCTTACAGTTCCCTTGCCTGACTCTGGTATCAGGGTTAGGTTGGCCTCAGAGAGTAAGTTTAGAAGTGTTCCCTCCTATTTTTTTGAATAGTCTGAGAAAGATTGGTATTAATTCTACTTTAAATATTTCACGGAACTCACCAGTGAAGCCTTCGGGACCTGGAGTTTTGTTTCTTGGGAGATTTTTGATTACTGGTTCAAACTCTTTACTAGTAATGGGTCTGTTCAGATTTTCTATTTACTCATGATTCACTCTCAGTAGTATGTATGTTCCCAGGAATTTATCCATTTCTTCCAGGTTGTGCAATTTGTTGGAATATAAATTGTTTGTAGGATCTCTTGGAATCCTTTGTTTTTCTGCGGTATCAGTTATAACCTCTCCTCTTTCATTTCTGATTTTGAGTACTCTCTCTTTTCTTCTTGGTGAGCGTAACTGAAGGTTTGTCTGGTTTTTTTCAAACAACCCACTTTGTTTCACTGATTTAATCCATCATCATTTTAGTCTCTAGTTCACTTATGTCTGCTCTGATCTTTATTTCCTTCCTTCTACAACTTTAGGCTTAGTTCTTTCTTTTTCTAGTTTCTTGAGGTATAAAGTTAGGTTGTTTACTTGACATCTCTCTTGATTCTTAATGTAGGCATTTATCACTATGAACTTCTCTTTTAGAACTACTTTTGCTACATCCCATAGGGTTAGTATTTTGTATGTTGGTATTTCCATTTTCATTTGTCTCTTGTATTTTTTTCTCTTTTAATTTCTTCTCTGATCCAATGGCTATGTTGTTTATCTCTACATATTTGTGAATTTTCCAGGTTTCTTCTTGTAATTGATTTCTAGTTTCCTACCATTGTAGCCAGGGAAGATCTTGATATGATTTCAATCTTAAATTTATTAAGATATGTTTTGTGACTTAACATATTATCTACCCTGAAGAAAGTTCCATGAGCACTTGAGAAGAATGTTTTTTCTGTTGATTTGGGATGGAATGTTCTGTGTATGCCTGTTAAGTCCATCTGGTCTACCATGTCATTCATGGGAATGTTTCTTTATTGATTTTCTGCCTGGATATTCTACCCCTTGAAGAAAGTGAGGTATTAAAGTCCCTTATTATTGTACTCCTATTTCTTCCTTTAGGTCTAATAATATTTGCTTTATATATTTAGGTGCCCCTAAAGCCCTTTCTTATTTCAGTTAACAATACCACCCAGTCACCCAGGACAGAAACTGAGAGTCATTTATTCACAATTCCTTCCCTCTCCTCTCACATTTAACCAATTTCCAAATTCTAGCACCATCTCCTTGACCCATCTGATCTTCTCAGCTCCTACCTTTCCCCACTCCCACCACTTCCGGGCAAAGAATTTAGTTAATGGAGCAAGACCTCCAGAGCTTGCTTTTTTTTTTTTTTTTTTTTGGCCTCCATTAGAGCAACCAGCTATGTTCTTGATAACTGTTCTGTTGGCCTGTATTCCTGAATACAGGAAAGCCTCTGACCTACCCCTGATGGATGTGTACTGTGAATGAGAAATAAACTTATTTCAAGCTATTGAGAGCTAGGTTTTGTTTCCTACCCAGCATACCTTGGTCTACCCAGATTTCAACATCTTCTGCATGGACTACTACACCAGCCTCCTAACAAGTGTTTCCCACTCTACTCTAAATCCCTTGTAAGTATTTCTCTAAATTGCTACCAGTTACTTTTGTAAAACAAACATTCTGTTTCTCTGATTAAAATCTTCAGAGGTTTCTCTTTCCCTCAAAATATCCCAAATTGCTTAACACAACTCTTAAAGCCTACCATAAAATCAGGCTCTCTACATATTCTCTCCAGCTATTCAAAATAGTGCTACATCTCCATACATACAATATCCTTTAATACTAGGTCTTTGCTCAGGTTATTCTATCTACTTGAAATGCCTTCCGGCCCTCACACCACCTCCCCTACCTTTGCCTGCCTAGCCAGCCATACAAGACCCCTCCCTAGTCAGCTATCCCTCCTACCCTCTCAAAAGCTATTCAGAGTTGGCTCTGCTCAAGGCCCCCATTTTACACATCAGGTCCCTAACCCAAACGGATAAGTTTACATCACAAGGAACAGTAGGGACCTAAGGCCCTCAAATTCCTTTGTTCAGACACCAAACATTTGTCCCCACACCTTTCTTGACCTTTTCCCTCCATCTTAATGAAGGAAATAATAATTCTACCTCTGTTCTGGATTTCATCTTCTCTACGTACTCCAGGACTTCCCTCCATTATTACCACTCTCTACAGTCTTGCTCATTCACCAAACATATAAATATGCTCAAATCTGTCATCTTAAAAAACTCTTCCTTGAACCCCACGTTCCCTACTATTCTCTGTCTCCACCCCTCTGCAATCATCTTGAAAAACAGGGCTTATTTGCCTTTATTTTCCCACCTTCTATTTATTCCTCAATCCAATGCGATTTGGCCTCTGCTCTCATCACTCCAGTAACCCTATTTTCACTGATGTCACCAATGACCTGAATGCCAAATCCATTAAATTCTTTTCTGTCTTTATCATACTTGACCTTTCTACCTCACTTAACATGACTTCGCCTTCCTCCACCTTCAAACTCTCTTCTCTAAGGTCCTATCACACACATTTTATTGGTTTTCCATTTACCTCCTGACCTCCACAATTTTCCTCCAAGACTCCGCTGCCACCAGTCACACCTTTAACTGTCAGTGTTCTCCAAGGTTCTCTCCTCAGCGTTCAGCTCTTCAGTCTCAACATGATCCTTAGATGACCCAACATTTCACTTCAATTGCAGCATATATACACAGTTGACTCACAATGTCTCTCCAGCCTCAAATTCTCTCTCCAACTCCAAACCAGTACACCTAACTTCCTTCCAGTCCAAAATAAATTTACCTGTATTTCTAGACATACAACTTTCTGTATTCCCTAAACTCATAAATAATGTCACCATCCACCCTGGTATGGAACCCAGAAAACCAGGAGTCATCCAAGAGCTCATCCCTCTTAATTACCACTATTCATTCTCTCTCATTCTGGTTCTCTTGCTTGGTCACTCATGCGCGTGCAAGCGTGCATGCATGCGCGCGGACACACACACACACACACACACACCCCCTCCAAGTCTGATTCTACCTCCTAAATAGCTCTTCAATCTGTTCATCCCTGTGTACTTGTAGAACCACTATGGAGCCTATTTATTTTTCTTTTTTTTAATGTTTTATTTTTTCTTTTTAGGAGAAACAGAGACAGAGCATGAGTGGGGAAGGGGCAGAGAGAGGGAGACACAATCCAAAGCAGGCCCCAGGCTCCGAGCTGTCAGCACAGAGCCTGACACAGGGCTCAAACCCACGACCAGGAGATCGTGACCTAAGCTGAGGTTGGACGCTCAACCGACTGAGCCACCCAGGTGCCCCTAGGCCTATTTCTAACCTGGACTATTTTGACTACCCTTAAACTGGATCCCTGATTCCAGTCTATTTTCCAACCCAGTTCCCACATTGTCACAGTGATCTTTAAAAAAAAAAAAAAAAAAAAAGTCCTTCAATAGTTTTCATAGTTTAAGACAAAATGTAAACTTTTTGGCTTATTGAAGGCCTTCAAGATCAGGCCCCTACCTACCTCACTAGCCTCTTCTCTGACTAATCCCCACAAGCATCCCATGTGTAGGCACATCCTGCTCCTTGCAGTGTGTCAAAGGCATCATGCTGCTTTGCTTTATACCTCCAGTCTTTATACACACAGTTCCTCCCCAAAACTCTCTTCCACATACTTTTCCACCTGGCTAACTCTTACCAGTCCTTCAAGATTCAGCTGGAACATTACCTTCTGACAGGAAGTCTTTCCAGATCTCCATTGTGCTTCCAAAGCACCTTGTACATTCCTTTAAGCGCAGCGTTCTATCAGGCTGCATTATCATGGATGGGCCTGTCTAAGCTCTTTGTTCTTTTATACTCTTAGAACCTAATATTGTAGCTATCCATATGCTGGTTAAATGAAAGAATCCATTGAGACTCCATTCAAATTTTACCTTCTCTAAAAAGTTGAATCTGATCCTGTCACTTAGAGTTAACCATCCCTCCTCCTTCCTTTCCTATTACATTTTATCACCATCTTGTAACACTTGTAACTTTACAGCTTATGTACAGTTGACCCTTGAACAACACGGGTTTGAACTACACTGGTCCACATATATGTGAATATTTTCAATAAACATGGTGCAGTACCATAAATGTATTTTCTCTTCCTTATGATTTTACTAATAACATTTTATTTTCTCTAATTTGCTTCATCGTAAGAATACAGTATATAATACATATAACATACAAAATATGTGTTAATCGACTATGTTATTTATAAGGCTTCAAGTAAACAGCAAGCTATTAGTAGTTAAGTTTTGGGGAGTCGAAAGTTATAGATGGATTTTTGACCATGTGTGGGGCTGGGTGCCCTATGTTGTTCAAGGGTTAACTGTATTTTTTTGGAATCTATAATAAAACATGAGCTCCGGGGCACATGGGTGGCTAAGTCAGTTAAGCAGTTGACTCCTGATTTTGGATCAGGTCATAATCTCACAGTTTCATGAGATCGAGCCCTGCGTCAGGCTCCACGCTGATGGTGCAGAGCCTGCTTGGGATTCTCCCTTCCTCTTTCTCCACCCTTCCCCTGCTCGTTCACTCACTCTCTCTCTCAAAATGAATCAACAAATATTTAAAAAAAATTTTTTTTAATTTGGGGAGCCAGGATGGCTCAGTGGGTTAAGAGTCCAACTCTTGATTTTGGTTCCAGTCATGGTCTTGCAGTTTATGGGTTTGAGCCCCATGTCAGGCTCAACACTGACAGTGCAGAGCCTGCTTGGGATTTTCTCTCTTTCCCCCTCCAGTGTGAGTGCTCTCTCTCTCTCACAAATTAAACAAACTTAAAATTTTTTTTCTAATTAAAAAAAATAAATAAAAATTTTTTTCAATTTAAAAAAATTGAGGCACCTGGAGGCTCAACTGGTTAAGCACCCAACTCTTGATTTTGGCTTAGGTCATGATCTCATGGTTCGTGAGGTTGAGCTCCGCATTGGGCTTGCGCTGGCAGTGCAGAGCCTGCTTGGGATATTTTGTCTCCCTCTCTCTCTCCCCTTCCTCTGCTCACTCACACTCTCTCAAAATAAAATAAGTAAACTTTCAAAAAAAATAAATAAATAAAACGTGAGCTTCTTGAGGATAGGGGCAGTGTCACTTTTTTTTTTTTTTTTTTTTTTTTTTTTTGGTATCTTTGGCATATAACACAGTATCTAACAGACAGGCACTTAATAAACATCTGAGTGAATGAATGTATTGGTCTCTTCATAAATTTTCTTGATGTTAGGTATTACTTTGGAAGCAGTTCTATAAACCTCACTTGAAGATCCCTCCTTCTATTATAAAAATACAGAAGGATCAGAAGCTAAGGGAAGATGTTCCAACAGAGAACTATTCTAGGAAGAAAAACATAGGCACCACTTATTTTAAACACAAACTAATAATAAACAGACAGTTTCTCTGATTTCTAAGCTAATGCTATATGATAGGCTTGTAGTACACCTAAGCAGTTAGATAACAAGACTGTATCTGTGTTAAGTGAAAAAAACTGAGTTGGTAAAACGAAACAGTAGCAAGTGAGTTCCTGTCATTCTTCATTGAAAATCTATCAGCTTTTCAGGGGTCCTCATGTGGCAGAACGCCCTTACTGTGGGCACTGAGCAAAACACAAGTCAACAATAAAGGACAAGATGAAACAGAGAAAACAGAACCTCATGGCCTAGAACACATTATGGATTTGAGTAGATCCTATGCCTGGATCCAGCCAGTCCACTAAATTGAAAAGACAACTGCCATTTCCCAAACTATAAGAAACCAAGAGAGAAAAGCAATTATGAAAACAATGTTAATTCCAAAGAGAAAAAAAGGAAGAAAATGGAAGAAAACAGAGCACACAGAAATAAAGCACCATTTTCTCTTGGCCAATATTAACTTCAATACTGTTGTGTTATTTAACAGCGTTGGAGAACAATATTTAGAGACTAGTAATTTGATCATGTTTAATACAGACTGTCCTTCTGTGAAGTAGGCTATCCTTGCTTACTATGGCCACTGGGTGTAAATACAACCAGCTACATGGAAAATGTGCTCGTTAATATCTGCAGACACTTCTTTGTCCCTCTTCCATATTACTAGCTAACTGTGAGTAAAATATTGAAGCTAGCTTAAGAATCCATTAAATGCAGCGTCAGTCTCAAGCATTTACATTTTAAATCAATAGATCCATCAAAAAGCATTACTTACTTAACCTTAAGAGACACCTCCAAAAGTTTTCCTCTACCCTAAAGGATACAGACCATCAACTCCATTCTACATATAAAGACACTGATTCAGTGGAATCAATGAGATTAAACTCAGAAAAGCATCAGAGAACTTCAAACAGGGTTAAAAATTCATTTAAGCAGTGGCTCTGATTTTACTTCTCATAAAGCCTACACAGAAACCAAACAAGTCTGTATTCTTTCAATAGTACTATCTCACTGGTCAAATACATGTAATTTTTCAGCCATCGCATTCATTCAAAAAGATCTGCACTACCATATAAGGAAAATACTACAAGTAAAAATCCCTATTTTGATTTCATAATCAAAAATGCTGATAGGATGGAGATAAAACACAAAGAATAAATTTTAAACCAAATAACTATGAAGGGAAAATAAGAAGATTGGAAAGGGGTATACATAATGTAAGTCTGAAGATACTATGATAATAGGAAAGGTAAATCTTTGATGGTACAAGCAATGAGAGCAAAACTTTGGTTCAGGATTTCAGTTATTGGGCTTAGTATAGCTCTGGTCCAAATCAAGACTCAAACAATGATCTCTCTTGGTTACGATATTAGCTAGGAGAGGCAAAACAACTGGCAAAATCACAATCTAGAACACACACCTCTAGAACATATGCTTCAAATCATCTAGTTTCTTTCTTTGCTTCTCTTCCTTATAGTCAGTAGAGGAATAAGACAAAAATCACATGTTCTAGAGAGCTCTTTTGGCACAGTAGAGATCACGATCCTAGCAAATTTAATTTCAGTGTGAGCAGAAACTCAGAATGAGATATATAGAGAGAAATATGGTTAAGGTAAAGACAAAGGGGAACCCAGCTCTGTAGAAACTGGTTCAAAAGAGGCAGACAAAATGAGAGGTTTAGGATGCCCTGAAAGGGTTCCAGAACATGATACCTAAATCAGTGATGGTTTCTGTTTTTGTTGTTTTGGGGGAAGAGAGGCATTCAGGGGAGTATATCCAAGGCAGCAAGGTGAGAGAACGAGGAGGGTGAAAGAACAAGTAATTCATCTGTAACTGATGCCTAACCCTGAAAGCAAAGAACTACAGCAAAATATACAGCAGATGAGGTTAAAACACCCAGGTTTAAAAAAAAAAAAAAAAGCCTAGCCTTTGTACTGGGAGCAAAAAGAAGATACTAAAAGGTTGTAAGCAACAGAAAACAGATTTTAGTTTTCTTTGGCTGAAGGGTACAGAACTAAATGAAAGATCAGAAGGAGCTAGGACAGGAAGGCCAGTTAAAGCCCATCACAGTTATCCAGATGAGAGATGATGGTCTCCTGAATTAATAAAGTGGCAATGTTGATGAAGAGAAATGGAAGGATTCAAGACAGACTGAGGAGAAAAGTCTACATAACTTTATCATGACTGAGTGTTACAGTAAGGACTGGAGTGTAACATCAAGGTTTCTGGCTTATGCACCTAAGTGATATCATTAACAGAAAAAAAAAAAAAAGAACTCTGAAGAAAAAATTTCCATGGTAAAATTATTTTTTAGTCATGTTGAATCTGAGATGCTAGGTGACAATCAAGTGGAGATGTTCAAGAGAACACTGAAGAAATGGGCCCAGAGCTCAGGGGAGGGATCAGAACTGGAGATAGACTCGTAAGTTGCAGCTTATAGTAACAGACACAAGTGAAGCCATCAGGATGGATTAAACTGACTGACTGTGTACAGCAAGGTTTTTCTAAATGTCATCCAAGACAACTGACCAGAGACATCAGAAACACTTGGAATTTCTGTTAAAGTATAAATTCCTTAGGGGTGCCTGGGTGGTTCAGTAGGTTAAGTGTCCCCCTTCAGCTCAGGTCATGACCTTGTGGTTCATGAGTCCGAGCCTCGCTTCAGGCTCTGTGCTGACAGCACAGAGCCCAGAGCCTGCTTGGAGTTGTGTCTCCCTCTCTCTCTGCCCCTCCCCCCCCTCAAAAATAAACATTAAAAAAAAATTTTTTTAAACAAACAAAAATAATAAATTCCTTGGCTTCATCCCAAGCCCACTAAATCAAAATCTCTGGAGATAAGACATAAGAATCTACATTTCATTCATTCATTCATTCATTCACTCAATCAATAAATGTGTACTGAGTGACTATTCTAGGCACTAGGAATATAGCAGTTAGAATATAAATAAGATCCCTGTTTTCATAGGGTTTAAGTTCTAGGTGTAAACCAGACTACAGACAAGAAAACAAACAAGATAATTTAAAATAGTGGTAAGTGCTATGGAGATAATGAAAGAGAGGAATGTGCTAAAGCACAAAAGGGGAGATTAATTATTCTGGATAAGGTAGTCTGGGAAAGTCTATGGAGGAAGAAGCATTTGAGCTGAGACTTGAATAATGAGTAGAGAAGTAAGGCAGGTGAAGATCTGGGTGAACAGTAGTTCAGGCAAAAAGAATTACAAGTACAAAGGCCCTGGGGCAGAAAAAAGCCACTATGGCTGGAGCATAGGAAGAACAGGAAAGTGTGGTACAAGGTAGGTCAGAGAAGCTAGCAGGGGCCAGATCATAAAGGCTTTTGTAAGCCACATTCTTTTTTTTTTTTTTTAAGACATTTTCTTTTTTCTTTTTTAAATTTTTTTGGTAATGATTATTTATTTTTGAGAGAGAGAGGCAGAGCTGAAGCATGGGAGTGGCAGAGAGAGAGAAGAAGACACAGAATCGTAAGCAGGTTCCGGGCTCTGTGCTGACAGCACAGAGCCTGATGCGGGGCTTGAACTCACGAACTGCGAGATCATGACCTGAGCCAAAGTAGGACACCTAACCAACTGAGCCACCCAGCGCAGTGGCCCCTGTAAGCCACATTCTTAACAAATTCTCCAAGAGATATTTATGCCATTAAGGTTTAAGAACCAGAGGAAGAGAGGCAGAATACAACAGAAATCTTAAGGAAAACACACACTAAGGGATGGGCAGGAGCAAAAGACCCAGGAATGCAACTGGAAAAGAAATTAGTGTCACTGAAACATTTCAAGAGAGGGGTCAACAGTGACAAATGCTGCAGAACAGTGGAATAAAATAAGGATGAAAAGGGGTCCATCACACTTAACAAAGTCTACCATGTTCTTCCCACAAATCGTTGATGGCTGCTGGGAACTGCCTCCACCAAGAGCATTAGAAACACTAGTTGAGCACTTCTTGTGTGGGTAGACATTCACCTGCTACCTATCCATACCGCACTGTTTCCTGGATGTTATCAGCTGGTTACTGTCCTACAATTTCTTCTTCCCTTTTCCCACAGAATCACAAAGGAAGAGTAAGGAAAAGGAACAATTTGTGAGCATGGGGAGAAAATGTATTTCAAATGCATTCATTATTAAGTTTGGATTGTCACTGCCTTGATTACTTTCCTCTAATTCTCTGTTAGGAAGCTTACAGAAGCTTTAACAAATCTTTTTTTTTTTTTTTTTAATGTTTATTTATTTTGAGAGCAAAGAGAGCAAGTATGAGTGGGGAAGAGGCAGAGAGAGAGGGAGAGAGAATCCCAAGCAGGCTCCGCCCTGGCAGCACAGAGCTTGATGTGGGGCTTGATATCACAAACTGTGAGATCATGATCTGAGCCGAAATCAAGAGTCAGACACTTAACAGACTGAGCCACTCAGGCGCCCCAGAAGCTTTTACAACTCTAATCTACCCAGTGCTCCAAGGGACAAAGAATTACCTAATGCCCACAATGCTGCTCACATACCAAAATCATACATAAATTCTTACAGCAGACATATGCAACAAAAACTCTGCCTCCACAAAAAATATGAACTACATTACTTGGAAAATTTAGTCTTTTAATATAAATGTTGCCACCATTTTAAGGTCCAATGAGCTTTTAGGAAAGACAAAAGTGCTTTGCAGATATGGTTTTGATCAGTATTAATAATAAACACTGTAACACAAATGTTATCAACATGAAATATATCAAAAGCATCCACACAAGGAAGGTAACAGACCAAGTGGCAAAGGAAACTAGTTAATGAAGTTAAAACCGTCTATCTCTATTCTGTACATTAGACAAGTATATCTAAAATAATGGGAGCAAAATTACCTCCAAAAGGTCTAGATAGAATTGACTAAAATTTGACCAGCTTTTTATTTCTCCACTACTGACTCACAATCAACAAATACCTATGAGAAATAAATGAGTTCTTTTAAACCCTGCTAATACTTCATTTATTCTTACATTTCTAGCTCTATAAGCTAGAAATTCTTACATTTCTAGCTCTATAAGGACTTAAGCTGAAATCTTTCAGGACCTCTGAGTAACTGTATGGGTACCAAACTATAGTTTTTACTTGCTTGCAAAAGATCTTCAATGAGGGAAAAAAAAAAAAAAAAAGAGGCAGTAAAATATACTATTAACATCTTGGAAAAATAGAAGAATCAGAACACTGATCTCAGAGAAGAGAACTTACAGGAACATTTAACAATTTAGCTTCATTTTTTTCCCCCTAAGAAAATACCCAAAAACGCCTGCAAATTATTTCCCAGGAAAAATCGAAGTCTTTGACAATTTAGAAAAGTCAGAGTGTGACAAATAAGCAAGTAATTAAAGGGAATGAAAGATTTTTGATGCTTCTGTGGTTAACAAACAGGAACAGAATGAGTCCTTTAAAGATACCAAAAGTGTTTTGCCTATGGGGAGACATAACCACCTGAGGCTTTTGCACCTTTTCTCTCATCTCTAGCTGGGGTGCCCAATTTGGTAAGTTCTTTTTTTTTTTTTTTTTTTTTTTTTTAAGCACAGGAAAGCACTCTGGGAAACTTACTGTCAAAACTAGAAAGCTGAAATCGCTTTCCCAGTATAGGCTCAAACCAATGACCAAATCATAAGAGACCCTGCCTGCTGAAAAGTAGCAAGGACACCTGCAATTAAGAAGCATACCAGAATCTAGCCTTTCATACCTCCCAAGTGAAAAATGATGAAATCACCACAGACTATTGTAATTAAGAGAGATTTCAATATCAATTTTAAGTGTTGGAGAAAGCAGATATACGCTAAGGAAATCTAAAGGAACTCAAAAAGGAGTTAAAACTGATCAAGGTTAAGATATCTTTTCCATCTCTGTTTTCAGAGATAAACTCAAAGTTAGGAAGGAATGGACAGAGTAACTTCATTGGAAAGATGGAACACCTGCTACACTGCCAAACCAGCAATCATGGTAAGAACAAAAGTTAACCAACCACTAAAAGACTAGTAAGAGAAATGTTTTCTACACAGAGAGTAAGAAGGATACAGCTGGAGGAAAATACTGAAGCCACTGTGTATGAAGAAGGTCTCTAAAATTAGACCCACCAACTGTATTCATGCACACACATTCAAGCCATGAGTCCAGTTATTTTTCCTACTTGTAAGTTGGCAGCACAATCCACACAGGGACACTCAGAGTCCCTTATCCAGTCTTACAAGGAGGCAAAGAAAAACCTTTAAAACACACACACACACACACACACACACAGTTTCACAAAATTCCTCTGCATTTCCTGAGATCATGCAACCAAAATGCAACACTTACTATCCCTTCCTCAAAATGTGCTTTTTCTTAAAAGCTTTCCTTGGGTTATGAAGAGATGTGGCACAGGAATAAGCACCGCGTCATTCAGAAACCATTACCAAACCATTATCGACACTGAAACATTGTCAGTACTCAGTATTATCTGCAAGAGGTGACAACATGGCACAGAGATGTTTAAGTTATCTCTGGAGTATCACAAAGACTTCCTAGAAACTTTGCGAAAAGGATTTAAAGGGGGGCAACAGATGTTTGGTAGAAGTGCTTCTCAATCTGCCTAGATTACGTCAGAAATCATTCACAAAATAAGAACTACTATTATACTTCTGATGTTGTTAATTCTTTACATTCATATCAGAACTTCATCCAGTCCAATAGATAAAGATCCCCAGTTCTTCCACCCTACCACAAACTGCTCTCTCATAGGCCTGGCAGCTTTCAATGTCCCGGCAAAGATGTAAGCAAAAACTTTAGGTTTTGCCACCAGCTTTCCCACAAAGTGTTAAAAGCACTATCTCACCCCCTTTGCCTTCCTAAGCCGGAGAAAAGTGGCCAGCACTGCCCCAAAGAGAAACCTCATCTAGGCCACTCTAGCCAGAGAAGGTAACAAATGCACCAATCAAGAAATGAGAAAGGAAAAAATAATGAGGGATAATCCACAGAATTCAGGAGGCCTGCTCCTTTTATCTTCAGACTTAATAACAGAACTTAGTTGCTAAAAATGCCCCAAAAAAAGGATTTGTGGGAAAAAAGGATACGATGTTCCCCGGAAACTGACCACATCATTGCTAGAGAAAGCTATCTTAGCTTTTGAGCTCAACTGGCTCCACATGAATGGGGGAAAAATATTACCCATACAACCCATGCTATAAATATTAATATCTTCAGTCTACTGAAAAATTCAAAGGGGAACCAGCCTGTTCAGCACCCTGAGGCCAAAGAGGTAAGGACAGTGATAGTTGTCTGATCAGGAAAGTGAACAAACATCAAGGGAAGAGCCTGAAACAGCAGGTAAAAATTCTAGTCACATGAAATCTGAGACAATCTTCCTCTAGGACCAATACAAAAATCCCCCAGGCTCCATCCTCTCTGCCTTCGAAGTGCTTTCATTCAATGACCTGAAAGCACAAGACTTGAGAAATGTGGCAAGAAATGACAGAAAAAGGATCTCAAATTCTTCCAAGGAGTACCTCACAAAATCCTAGTGAAAATGAATTCCACACCTCCAAGGACAACCAATCATGACCAGAAATTCAGGACTAGGAGAGACTTGTTGAGCACCCAATGCATGTCAAGTGCTATGCTAAGTGCTGAGGACACAGCAATTAACAAGATGACCTACCCTTATTAAGTTTACTTTCTGGGGGGGGGGGGGGGAGGGGTGGACCAAACATAAACTATGTTATAGGTTGCTAAGTGGTAAGGAGGAAAATAAAGCAGAGAAGTGGGATAGGAGTTATGTAAATGGCGGGGGGGGGGGGGGGGGCTTTTTTGCAATTTATCAAGCCAAGGAAATGTCACTGTTTGAGTGACAGTTGAATAAAGACCTGAAGGAGGTGAGGGGACAAAGCAATGCAGTTGTAAAAAGAAAACAGTAATCCAGGAAGATCTGGGGAGTAAGTGCATAGCCCCTGAGGCAGAAGTGAGCCTGGTGTGCTCAAGAACAGCCAGGAGAGCACAGGAGGGGGGTCGGGGGGAGAGGGTTACAGATCCAGGGCTTTAAAGACATTTGTAAAGTCTTTGGTTTTTATTCTGAAAAGCAAGGAAGCTATTTCCTCTTCAGACTCTTTTCCATTAAAAAATATCAGACACCCTATTTTTACATATGTAAATTTTTAAAATTTTGCTTTAAATTGCGGAGATCTACAATATAGATCTTACAGTGGACACAAAGACAGCTGGAACTGCAACTCTGAAATTTAGCTTTTGCTAACAGTTCATCAGGCATCACAGGTTCTCTGTCCTCTCAACCTCTGGGATCAGCAATGAGGGAAGAAAAACACAACTAAAAAGTGAACTGAATTAACTAACCTACTACTTTGCACCCCAATTTAAATCATTTTTGTCTTGATAGAAAAAAGGAAATATTGGAAGAAGGAAATGGAAAAAATACATGAGAAAGAAAGAGGATCCGCTAACAATTAATTTGCCAATATGACTATCCAAAAATACAATAAAATGTTAGGAATGTGTGACACTCCTTAAGTGGAACCTGTCACCTCCTTCTTCAGTCTCCATGTTGCCTACCACCATCAGACAGGATTCAGGCTTCTCAATTTCAGTTAAGTCTATTTGAAAAAAATGTATACAAGAACGTTCATCCAACTGGGATCTGAATTTAAATTTTCCCACACCAACAACTTAAGTGTCCATGGATGGATGAATAAAGTTGGGTGATATATACATATATATATATAATGGAAATATTAGTCGGCCATAAAAAATAAGTGACAACATGGGTAGACCTGGAAGGCACTTAAAATCAAAGACAAATACTGTATGATATCACTTATATGTAGAATTAAACACACACACACCAAAGTCATCGAAAAAGAGATCAGACTTGTGGGTTACCAGAAGCAGAGGGTACGATGAGGAGGAATTCTAGGAAGGTGATCAAAAGGCACAAATTTTCAGTTATAAGATACTCAAGTACTAGGGATGTAATGTACCTGAAGACTATGGTTCCCACTTCTATGAGATATACAGGAAAGTTGTTAATAGAGTAAATCCTGAGTTCTCATCACAAGGAACACTTTTTATCTTTTTCTTTTTATCGTATCTATACGAGATGATGGATGTTGGCTGAACCTATTTCGATAGTCATTTCACAATACACGTAAATCAAACCATAAAGTTGTGTGTCTTAAACATACACAATAATGTATGTCAATTATTCCTCAATAAACCTGGAAAACATGTCTCATCCTCATCCAAGAACGATTCATTGAATGAATACTCTGTGGAGTTACCAAAATCAGGAAGAGTTTTAAAAAGCTCAAGGGTGAGTTATGAGCCTAATGTAGGCCCAACTTTTAAGCTCCAGAAACATCTCCCTGTATGTTCCTAGTCGGAGCCCAGTCCTCCAACAACTCGGACACCAGCATGATTCGAAACGCTCCAACACCTTTCCCTCCCATTTTTCCAACGCTCGAAGGAAAACGGAGACCCAAGAAACACATGGAGCTAGTCACCCCAAGGCACTACAAGGGCGCAACAGTTTTTAGCTCCCACCGCACAGGCCACAGGTGGCGCCAGCCCCCCGCCCTCCCCGCGCCCCCCACTCCTCCGCTTCTCGCCTGGGCTCCCCGCGCACACTCGGGGCGTCTCGGGCCTCAGGGCCGTCCTTCACGGTGGGTTCCGGCCTTGACCCACCGCCCCCAGGCCCGGATAGCTCCAGCGCGGGGAACCCAGGCCAGGGGCCTCCGCCCGCCAGCCCGCGCGGCCGCCACGCCCCCTCCCCACGGGCAGCCCGCGCCGCCCGCCCCCTCGGCCGGGAGGTGGCCTCACCTCACGCGGGCCGTAGCAGGCAGGGCGCCCGCGTCTCCGCCCGCCGCCCGGGCCCACGGCCGCTCGGCTGCGGCTCGGCCCCGACGGCCGGCGGCGGCGCGCTTCTGGGGGCGGGCTCTTCTCGGCGGGGGTTTCCCCGGGGCCCGGGGCGGGGGAGCAGGGGGGACTGGGGCGGGGGAGGGGAAAGGGGCTTGGGAAGGAAGGGGGAGAGGGGGAGAAAAGGGGGGAACCAAACCCGGAAAGGGAGAAAAGGGGGGAGGGGGAAAATCAGAAGGGGAAGAAAGGCCCAGAGTCCGCCCCCCGCTGCGGCCTGCGCGCTACGTCACCACGTCTAGCGTAATCGTCAGCGCGTCCTGCGCCCCGCGCGTCCCCGCTTCTCTGTGCCCCTTTCCACCGCTGCAGACGCCCCCTACCTAGTCACCCACCCAGCCTGCCCTCGCGTTCTCCTCCCCGGCACACACGTCCGCTCGCTCTCTCTCTCTGTCGCTCTCTCCGCGTTACCTGTGTCTCAGGCCGGCAATCCAGATCCACTGCGATCCTCAGTCCACCTTAAATCCATCAAGCCTGTCAGATTCACCCAAGATTAAAACATAATACTAATTACTGTAAAGTAATTTAAGTGTACAGAGCACTGTCAAAATAGCCTTTCACTTAGGACAGTAAATCTTGCACCCAATATGCGCAATAAATGTTTATGGTATAAATGGACGAAGATGTAGTAGGTGAATGTCCATTTTTTCCAGATGTAAAAATGTAACTCTACGTAAAAGCAGTTTTAAGTCCGTCCTATTAAAATCACTTACCACCTCCTTTCAAGATAGAGTTCTTTTCCTTAAGAGTCATTTGAAGTTGCAACCTCCCCCATTCTGTCTGTTCTAGGCAAATCAATTTAGTTATTGATTAGATGTATTTGGATCATTTACTGACCAATTCCCTCCGAGAAGCATTGTAGTCTTACGGTGATAGAATTCGACCATTAAATATTTACTATGTCACAAGAACTGCAGTAGGCAAAAAGAATAATAATCAAATAATTACAGTGCCATGTATGTGCTATAGAGATATGTTCAATGTGCTATGGAGGCGCCAGAAGGAGCAATTAGCTCTTAGAGGTGAGGGAGATTGAGTAAACTACAGAGAAGTTATATGCGGTGTGCCTTAAACATATACAGTGATGCGTAGCAATTATCTCTCAATAAAACTTGGGGGGAGGGAATTTTCACACCTTTAAACACCTATATCACAGATCAGGCACTATGTGCAATGCTAGTAATATAATGGTAAGCAACAGATATGACTTGAAAAGTTACTGCACTGCAGATGGTGATTGGGGGCATGGCTTCTAGGAAAGAAGAGTCCAGAAGGGCTAATAGTGGCAGAATTTCTTCAGCACATCTAGAGGCACAGGTTACTCTGGTCCACAAACAAACCTACATAGCAGAAATAATAAACTTTTATTAAGCACTTGCTATGTGACAGCCAGTGTAAGTGTTTTTACAAAATTGTTTAAATCTCAAGGCTCTGAGATAATCATTACAGATCTATAATCCTGTATTCAAAATCTATTGGGCCAGACATGTTTCAGAATTCAGAAAATTTCAAGTTTTAAAAGGGTAAAATGATACATATGCTATATATTACACAACACCCCTAGGAGTAGGATCCCAGAATCAATTAATATTTTTGGAGTAAAAATGTATAAATAGTCTCAGTACACTTTTTAAAAAGATCATAGATAACCTCCCCTGTGTTCAGGTCAGACTTAGTCACCATATGAGTTATCAAAAAAAAAAAAAAGGATTATGGGTTTTTTCGGATTTTGGTATCATGGGTAACCATTTTTCCCACTTCTGTAAAAGTGAAAACTAAACTGAAAAAACTAAAGCAAGAGAAGTCAAGAAACTTGCCCAGAGTCACGCCACTAATAAAAGGAAGAGACAGAATTTGACCAAGGTCATCTAGTTTTTAAAAAAATCTCTCTTCCTAACTCTACCCACCATTCCTGCCAGGTAAATCCCTGCTGTGGGGGCACAGGCCCTTCCCTGGAGAGCCACTGGTCAGGACCTTTGGAGGACCGGGGATTCTGAGAAATCTCAAAATTTCTCTTCCTAAACAGACAAATCCCCAAAAGGTGAGTAAATCTAGCACTCAAGCCCCATTCCCACCTTCAGACTTCCCACTGAGGACACAGAAGACCTGGCTGGAACACTTTCCCTCCTTTGCCTTAACCTTCATACTGGCTAATCTGGATCCCAGCTGGGTAAAACCTAACGGGATAGGGATGGGAAGGACTAACAAAGGATTCTGCATTATGAACCTCAGGGAGGGAGAAAAGGGGCATGGGGCTTTGAGAAGGACCAGGCAAAGGAAAATATAATTCTCAATTATCCCCACGACAGTGACAGGAAGTGTCATGCCAATGACCCCTCTTGTTTGAGAGTCAGTCACCCTTTAACACTCAGCCTAAAAACCTCTCATCTCTCCCTTTTCCTCCAGGCTTCCCAACAAGGCTATTGATCTGAAGAGGAATTTCATCTCTAACCTTTGTCCCCAGGCCTGGCAGCTTACTTGGGTAACCCACTGTCTCCCAACATTGGCCCGGGGACATTTCTTTCCCCAAACAAACCAACCTCCCCTCACATCCCCCACTCTGTACTTTCACTGACTATGTGTTCGAGGCTCCTGCCAAGTTCTACCTGTAATTGGCTTCATCTCCCAAGTCAGATGTTTGGCTGCTGTATCCCCTGCAACAAGGAGTCATGCCAGCTGGACACACTCTCCTTCCAGGGCCCCCAGTGGCCAGGTTGGAGTTGAGACCACAGCTGTTGAGACCCTGAGCCCCGGTTTTACAGCTCTGCCTCAGCTGTATCACTCAAAGAGGCCCTCCCCCAGCAATGATCTCCTCATTGCTCCTGGCCTTCCTCCTCCTGGCTCCGGCTACAGCGGCCATTCTCAGAGCTGACAGTCCGTGTCTGGCATGTGGAGGACCCGCCTTGGACTTGGATCGCCAGCGGGAGCTGCTTCTTGACCTGGCCAAGAGAAGCATCTTGGACAAGCTACGCCTCAGCCAGCGCCCAACACTGAGCCGGCCTGTGTCCAGAGCTGCTCTGAGGACTGTGCTACAGCACCTCCATGGGCCTCCCCAGGGGACACTTCTGGAGGCTGACAGGGAACAGGAATATGAGATCATCAGCTTTGCCGACACAGGTGGGTTCCTATGCTATAGATCTTCCCCAAACCACCTGACCTTTTGGGGAAAGGAAATGTCTCCTCCCAGCCTAACCCCTGTCCCCCTCCCCCAAACCATCCCACTCTTGCTTCCCATGGCCTATAATCTCCTAACCCCAGGCTCTCACCTCTCCCCACCCTACCTCCTGCTCTCTCTTATTTAGACTTCACCAATGGGCAGCTGGGAAGTGGGTAGAATTCACTTCTTTGGGGACCGCCTGTCTTCATGTCCTCTGGCTCCCACAAACTTCCACAGGCTGTGGTGTGAGCTAATCTACATCCTTGGCCTGGCCCCTGAGGCTGGGATCTGGGGAGTCTCTCCTTTCTCTGTTCTCCCCATCCCCCAGATGCCTCATTTTAGTAAAAAGGGAAACAGTAGAACACTGGGACTACAATACCCCTCCAACCTACTCCTGTTCTCTCGTCTTAATACCTTGGGTCCTCACATCAGAACAGGGTCAAAATGGAATTCAGAAAGGTGGGTAAAAGATAGAGGAGAAAGGAGGGTTACCCCCAGAGAGGGAAGAGGAGTTGGAGAATTTAGTGCGTAGTTAGAGAGAAGGTCGAGAATTTGGAGACAGGACCCTAGAAACAGAACACAAAGTGATGTCTTTGGCCTCTGAGCCTCTTGCAAGCTCTTTCTGAGGTCTGGAAGATCCTGCCCACTCCTGGCCCCTTTCCCCTGGTCAGCACCTACTCCCCTGTCCCTTCAAGACCCAGCGCTCCCATCCTCAAAAACCCACCCTGACCTGAAGGTGATGGGCTCCCTCTCCCGTGGTTCCCATACCCTCACCCTGAACCTGAACTCTGTGTGGAATTGCCTGTTTCCAGGTTTTCTGTGAAGTCTGTCTTCCCATAAATGTCAATCCCTTGAGATCAAGAACTGTCATTTATTCTTCGCGTTATCACCAGAAGGTAGTGTATAGTAGAAATAACTAACACTTGTATGATGTTTACTTGATTCTAAGCCTTTTACACACACTGACTCCTTAAGATCCTCACAACAACCCAGTGAGGCAAGTACTACTGTTATCCTCATTTTAAAGATACTGAAACTGAAGCACAAAGATGTTGAGTAATTGGGGCACCTGGCTGGCTCAGTCCGTAGAACATGCGACTCTTGATCTCAGGGTCATGAGTTTGAGCCCCACGTTGGGTTTAGAGCTTACTTAAAAAAAAAAAAAAAAAAAAAGGTTGAGTAACTTCTCAAGGTCCTATGACTGGTAAGTGGTGGAGCCAGACAGCCTAGCTCTGGAACCCATGACCTTGACCACCACACTACTCTGCCTCTCGTGAACACAGTAGATGATCAATAAACATTGGTTGCGTTAAACAACCAAACCATGCTATAAGTCAGCTTGACCACAGTGTAGAATCATCAATGATGCATAAGACCCTATTCTAATTCAAAAGGGGATTTCTGCAGTGATTAAGAACACAAACTGGAGCCAGATAAACCTGGGTTCAAATCCCTGCTCTGCTGCTTATTACTCTGTGACCTCGGTTGTTAATAGTTTTCTCACGTATAAAATGGGGATAATGAGAGGATAGTTGAGAGAATTAAATGAAGAAACACAGGTAATGTTCTTAGAAGGTTAAGGTGGGAAAGAGCAAGAAATCGAAAACTCAGCTCCTGTGCATGAGGGGTTTAGTTGCTGCTGGGAATAAATTAATTAGAAAGTAAGGCAGAATGAAATAATGCTAGAGGAGGGCACAGAGCTTGCTGGGGCAGGAGTTATTCATTGGGTCCTAGCGAGAGAGGGAAGGCTTTCAAAAGAAGATTGCAAAAGGACTGGCATTGTAGAATAAGTTTGACTTCAATGGGTAGAGAATGGTAAACACAGTAAATGGAGAGTAAAAGTCTGAAGGAGTAAACTGCATTTGGAGTTGAAAAGTAGCTCGGAGTGGATGAGCACAAGATAGATAACAACGAACCATGGCTCCCTTGAACACCAAGATCCTGTTTGGTGTTTTGTTTTTGTTTTGTTTTGTTTTGTTTTGTTTGTTTGTTTGTTTTACCTCTGTATCCCTGACACCAGTTCCTGGCAACATTGTGATAATAATGTCAGCTACCAGGTATTTAGTGTGCCTGTCTCATCTCATTTACAGTAGACTTTAGACTTTATTATTTCCATCTTCTGAAAGCAGAACTGACACTCAAAGAAGATCATTTACATGGCCAAGGTCATACAGTTTGCAGGGGGCAGAATTCAAACACGGTTCTCTCTGACTTCAAAGTCTATATACTTTCCACATATTTGCTAATCAATGAATGAGTACAACATTCAGGCCCAAGGGGGCCTGATCTGAGATGACATTTGGAAGTGAGAATGACTGATACCTGGGTTCTACCTTTTTCATTTCAATATGTTAGCTTGAAGTTTTTATTCCAATTTAAGCTATCATCTACACTACAGTATGGAAAGCAAGATCTGAGTGTTGCTCTTGGTGGAGATAGGAAGAGAGAGCTTGGGGCTCTGGAGAAACTGGAGTAGGGGCGTTCAGTGATGTCCTGGAACTGCCTCCTACTGGCTCGCGAGAACAAATTACAAACATCTCCCAACTCCGCATCTAGGGTTGTCATGTTAATAGTTTGAAATCAGATGTGGTGGGAGAATTTATACCACAGAAATTGGCAAACATTACAAATCAGGGTTTAGTTCCCTCCGGAATCCAGTTGTTAAACATTTACCAGCACACCACTGCCTGTGACCTAAAATACAAGTTATCTGCCTGCCACACACCTAACATGCAATGCTGACACAGGGACAGGATAACCATAATAGATACTCCTCTTCAATATGGGAGACAGGGGAGTGGGGGACACAGAACAGTCACTGATCAATGAACGTTCTGATATCCAGCCAGGCACATATCTCGGTCTACCCCAAATCCAGAATTCTCTTGGTTAGGGCTGGGTCTTGCTCCTTGCTAAGAATTTCCTCTCCTCTTAAGGAGAGCCCATCAGTGCTCTTGGCTTCTAGATCTACTGTCTCAGCCCTTGGCTCCACCCTCTGAGATGTCTTTCCTTTTACATAGGAAATGACCTGTGTCTGCAGCTGAGAAGTTTTCTCAGCTTGCTTCCTGCCCAAAGAAGTTGGGGGCCCAGAGACATCTTTTCATTTTGAATCATCTCTGTCCCTTTTAGTCCAAACTGGTGCTGCTTTCACTACTAAAATTATCTGTAAAACCCTGTGAGTCTTCTAAATAATGAATTGTAGTCTACTCGATTAGACAAAAGACACTCAACTTTATCAGGACAGACCCCTCTTTAGGTTACAAGGCGGGATATTGTGGGTCAACACTCAAGATCCTTCGAAGCCCTTTTGTCTAGTTGAGAGGATCTACAGAACATCATCTTAAATTTTAGATTTTAACAAAGGTGTTAGATCTTAACAAAGGCTCTTACAGCTGACCCTTTTTTAAATGTTTTGATCTTCACTCGGAGACCATGTTTTGCTGGCAATGCCCTGGATTTGATTTTTACCCTGAGACCATTTCTTACTTTGAGAACCTTTTGCCAGACAGAGAGGTGAGGAATGGAAAAATATCTTATTGTTCAATCTAGCAAGTCCTGTTGGAAATATTTTCTCTAAATTCTGCTTGAAAATTGAACAGTTCCTTTTTTAGTTCATGTCACTCCTGAAATGCCTTCTCATAGGCAGCTAAAATAAGCCAATTGGCACTTCCAGCATTCTGCCTGGAAATATCTTTAGCTAAATTCACAACTTTGTTAGATACCATTTCTAGCTTCCAAGTTACCACAGATGATAGCCAATACATAACACAGGTTCCCCTTTCTCCAGCTTCCAGTGGCAATTTCCTCACTGTTCTTCCTACCTTTGCTAACAGTCTCCTCACCATCCTCCCAACGTCTCCCTGCCACCCAGTCCCAAAGCCAACGCTACATATTTTGGGTCTTTGTTATGGAGCACCCTACTTCTGTAACAAATTTCTGTTTCAGTTATCTCTTAATACAACTAATCAGCCCAAACATAGAGGCTTAAACCAAAAAAGTCAACATTGCTGATGATCGTGTGGTTTGACTGGGCTTATCTGGACAGCTCTTCATCTCCATTTGAGGAGTAGGTAAGGTCACTGAAGCAACTGCATTCAGTCAGGAGCTCGGATGGGACAGGAACATCTAAGATGGTGTCTGATCCTCAAAGTCTCTCATTATTCAGTAGTCTAGCCCAAGTTTATTTAAAGCCTGGTGGCTGGCCTCCAAAAGGGCAAAGCATCATTGTGTAAGCACTTACCAAGTTTCTGCTTGAACTGTGTGCTTGCCTATGTCTCATTGGCCAAATCAGGTCACACAGCCATGCCCAGACTTAATGTGGAAAGGAACTGCACCAAGCCATGAATTTTGGGAGGTGTTGTTCATTGGGGGCCAACGGTGTAATAGCCTACCATAGCCCCTACTGGTTATGTGTCTGCCTGCTTTAACTAGGGTAAATTAAGAGATTTTAATGGGAGGATGCTTAGTGACATAGCAAGATTAGTTGAGCCCCTCAGACTCTTCATCTAGGATTTGGGAATTGGGGCACACTAGAAGATCATGTCTCTTAGCTAAGAGGAGCTGAGTAAAAGATTCTGTAGATTCGGGAGCTGGGGCCACCATTTTAGGACCTGAGGAAACTGACAAAGGAGCAGAAGTAGATCCACAGGGAGAGAGGAATGGAGTAGACTTACTTAGAGAGATGGAGATGAGAGATGTCATGTTGGCTTTGAGAGCTGTCGAGAACAACCTTATTCCTGACTTTCCAATTCACACAAAGCCTAGTTGAACTTTATTTTCATTTAACAATCATGTTTTGAGTGCCTATTATGTACTAGATACTACAGAGAATGGTGAACCGTAGAGGCACAATCTCCACCTTCATGGAGTTTACATTCTAGATGGCGGGGCAGGGAGGAGGAGAGAAGAGGAGGAGAAGTACATAGTAAACATATGAACAAAAAACAAAAATGACTACAGAGAGTGGTAGTAGCTATAAAGACAGTTAAGCAGGACGATGTATTAGAGAAATGGTCATATTGTTGAAGGCTGCTTTAGATATGTTAGTCGGAAAAGCCTCTCTGAGAAGGAGACATTTGAGCTGAATGCCAAAAAGAAGCCAGTCCTTCAGAGATCTTGGAAAGACATTCCAGACAGAGGAAACAGCACGTGCTGAGACCATGAGGTGAATCCATGTTTGGTGAGTTCATGGAACAGAAAAGAGACAGTATAGGTAGAATATAGTCGTTAAATGGCAGAGTGCCTAATCATACAAGTTTTTTTGTGCTAAGAGGTTTAGTTTATTCAAATAGCAATGGGAAGCCTTTGAAGGGTCCTTAAGCTAAGGAGATCATCCCATTTATGTAATAAAATGCACGCTGGCTGATATATGGAGAATGATTTGGGGGACAAGAGTGGACCATCTGGGAAGCTATTGCCATAATTCAAGAGAAAGATGATGGTGGGTTGAACTAATATGTAGTAGAGGAGAAGGGGATGAGTGCAATTATATTATGAATTGGAGGTGGAGCTGTCAGATTTTGCAGATAGTTTTAAAGTAGGGGATGAGGGCAATCAAGGTTTTGCCTCAAGCAATGCATTTATAGAGAATAAGATTGGAGAAGGAATAGGTTTGGGTTGGGGTGGGATAAATCTAGAGTTTATCTTTGAACATGAAGAGTTTGAGATATCATTGGATATCCAAATAGAATATCAGATCAGCAGCTGGATATACAAACCTGAGGATCAGGGAGAGGTCAGGGCCAGGGATATATATTTGGGAGTCATCAGCATACAGATGGAATAGAAAGCCACGGGAATTGATGAGATCATTCTGGGAAAGAATATAGATAGAGAAGAGAGCTCAGGACCTTCAACATTGAGAGGTCAGGGAGAGGAAGAGGAGCTGTCAGTAAGAGACCAAGATAGAGTGGCCAGAGTCACAAAAACCAAGAGAAGGAAATATTTCAAGAGGGAGGGAATGATTAAGTGTGTCAAACACTGCTTAAAGGTCAAATAAGATGAATATAAAGAGATGAAACCATTGGATTTGGCAGTGTAGAAAGTGTTGGTGATCCTGACAAGAGCAGTTTCAGTGGAGTGGAGGGAACAGAAACCCAATTAAGGTGTTCCAGGAGGTCAGGTAAGGGATGAAGAGAGAAAATTGGACAAGAGTAATAGCGATAGGAAGAAATACATAGAATCATTGTGGCGAGGGACTGGATATGGTTTCTAGAGGTGATAAGGAGGGTAGTGGTGCCACCAATTCTAAGACAGAAAGAGGGGTATATAGGAAGGAAAAGAGTGATTTCCATTTGGGAAATTTTTTATTTTAATGTGCTGGCAGGACATTCATGTGGCAAAATTAAGCAGTTAGAAGTTTAAACCTGAAGGTTGTTGATTCCCAAATCTTTTTTTTTTTTTTTTTTTTGAGAGAGAGCTCTAGAGAGAGAAAGTGGGGAGGGGGAGAGAGAGAGGGAGACAGAGGATCCAAAGCAGGCTCCACACTGACAGCAGAGAGCCCGATGTGAGGCTCAAACCCATGAATCATTAGATCATGACCTGAGCCAAGTTGGACACTCAGTCGACTGAGCCATCCAGGCACCCCGTTGATTCCCAAGTCCATATATCTAGTCCAGAGGTGCAAAATGGTCTAGACTAGACATCCAGATATGAGACTCACCAGCATAAAAATTGTGTTGGCTGACCATGAAGGTGGGTAAGAACTCTCTTCAGTGTAGAGTAAAAGGAAGTGAAGGCCAAAGACAAACTATGGAGAACTCTTGCATTGAACAGATGGTCAGAGAAAAAAAAAAGCCAGCAAAGAAAATCAAGGAAGACTCATAAGAGTTGTGTCACAGAAGCCAAGAGAGAAAAGATTTTCAATAAAGAAGGGGTGGTCAACAATGCCAAGTACTGCAGGGAGTTCAAGCATGCTGAGAGTAAAGAGGTAGAACTGACACCCAGAAGACCATAGTGACTGGGGGTTCTTGTGTCCGCAGGCTTTTCCAACATCAACCAGACTCGTCTTGACTTCCACTTCTCCTCTGATAGAACTGCCAATGCCATGGAGATCCAGCAGGCCAGCATCATGTTCTTTGTACAGCTCCCTCCCAATACCATCACCTTACCTTTGAAGCTGAGGATCCTTGTGCCAGGCTCACGTGACACCAACCTCACCTGGGCCACTCAGCAACTGCTGGAGGTGGATGCCAGTGGCTGGCACCGGCTCTTCTTGGGGCCTGAAGCTCAGGCTGCCTTCAGCCAAGGGCACTTGACCCTGGAGCTGGTACCTGAAGGCCAAGGAGCCCAGAGCTCGGTCATACTGGGTGGGGCTGCCCACAGACCTTTTGTGGCAGCCAAGGTGAAGGTTGGGGGCAAGCACCGGCTTCACCGGCGAGGCATCGACTGCCAGGGTGGGTCAAGGATGTGCTGCCGACGAGAGTTCTTTGTGGACTTCCGTGAGATTGGCTGGCACGACTGGATCATCCAGCCTGAGGGCTATGCGATGAACTTCTGCACAGGGCAGTGCCCACTGCATGTGGCAGGCATGCCTGGCATTGCTGCCTCCTTTCACACTGCGGTGCTCAATCTTCTCAAGGCCAACACAGCGGCAGGCACCGCCGGAGGGGGTTCATGCTGTGTGCCCACGGCCCGGCGCCCCCTATCTCTGCTCTACTATGACAGGGACAGCAACATTGTCAAGACTGACATACCTGACATGGTGGTAGAGGCCTGTGGGTGCAGTTAGTCCGTGTGTGGTATGGACAGCCCAAGGTGGGGTAGGCAAGCATGCCCTCCTGGAAGTACCCTTCCTTGAGAGGAAGAGATGGCCCCATTACTGTCTCTGTCCAGAAGGAGGGCTCCCTCTTCCTGAGCAACTGATGGAAATTATGCCAACTGTGACTTGAGGAGATCTTCATCCAAAGAGAGTCACTTTACCATCTTCATGACCACCAGTCTCTCTCCTCAAGCTTAGTCTATCCAGCAAGCCCCACAGGCTCAACTGCCACCCCAGGGACTCTGATCCACCTGCAGCCATTGGCAGTGACATCTAGTTCCTAGGCAGAGATACCCGTAGCCTACCCTTAATCCATCCCATAATCCACAATACTTCCCCCTCTTCCCGCTTGATGGCTGTTACTCCAGGATGAGCTGACCAAGCCCCTTCCCCGATTTTCTGGATTACCAGAGAGCCCCTTCCTTGGATTCACTGGGGATTAGATCACTGTTTTCCAAAGTGAGGTTTACTCTTCTCTGTATCTTGAGCCCCTTTCTTATTTGCCTTGCTGGTCTGCTAAGGCTCTCTTGGCACATCCTTATCCATTCTTTTCCCTGTTCTATGACCTTAGGGGCTGACTCACCTGAGCTCCTTTGGCCTCTGGCTTCCTGCTGAATTTGACTAAGGGGAGACACAAGCAGGAGATCAAAGGATAGGAGGTGATAGAGGTCAGGGTATTTCTTACTCCTGTTTCCTCTTTCTAGTTGCCATGGATCTGTGTGACTGTAGCTGCGGCCTGTCCCTACAACTCCTGTCTGGCTCGCCACTGGCCCCAGCTCTGCCTAGGTTCTGATATCACTGCTTCTGCACTAGGGGCTTGCTAGTCCCGGGGAGCTTCAACATCCCTCCTTGGTTCCCTTAACCCTGCCTCTGTAAATAAGTTCTTTATTAAGTCTCCTTCGTGATACAAACGCAGACAGCTGAATAGTTCTTTTGTCTCCTGCTGAGACCCTGGCTGACACCAAGGATGACACAGAGTTTGCCTGCCTTGTGCACTTCTACTCTTTCTCACACACAGGCTCCTCAGGGCTGAGCTGTTGTGTCTATCCCATACTTCATGCCTCTTCCTTCCCCAGGCTGCCTCGTCTTCTTCCTTAGGCCCCCTCCTCCCCCCCTCCCAGAACCACCTTTGCTGGTCTCTGTGCTGATAAAGACTTAGGTTTTACCTGCTCGTCTCCTCTCTCTATCCTCACTCCGAGAGATGAGACAGATCACTGCTCACTCAGCAATCAGGCTGACAACCTGTGAGCCCTTCTGTGGTGGGAGGCAGAGGCACGGCTCAGTGCTGGCTGCCCTCCCTCACTGAACCCAAGGGCTCCATCCAGGAGACGTGCTTGGAAGCTGGAACTGGCCAAGGGCCACTCGCATGGGACAGGGAGAATAAAAGGAAGGCACGGAATGAGGACAGGGAGGTATTTGCTCTGAGACGGGGTCCTCTCTAGACCTTTGCCCTTCTTTCCCCATCATCCCTTCCCTTTGGCTGGACAGCCCTGAACCATGGGGTCGATATTGTCTGCAGCCCAAGGCCGAGTTTGCGCAAAACCCATGTGTCCTTTGGGTAATGTGATGTCTGTGTTTGCTCAGCTTATAACCCCCTCCTCCCAGGTTCTGAGGTCCCTGGAATAGTAAGCCTAGAAGAGACAGCCTGAAAGGGACGTCCTTAGGGCCCTGCAAATCTGAGCCTTGGGGCTTCCTGAGCAACCCACGGAAGCTCTGCCACCTTTGCCTTGAGGAGATCTTCATCTAAGGACAACATCTAAGGAAGTCTTCTGTGCCTCTTTCCCCCCCTTCCACAGTGTATCCCCTCCCTACAAGCCACTGTGATCTAACCTCTCTCCCTCCAACTATACCTTCAGTCTCCAGGGGCAAGACAAAGGTGAGATGAAGCAAGGCACTCACATGGGGGGGGGGGGGGCAAAATTGTAAGGGGATGCCAAGAAATTCATCAGTTAAGATAAATAATATCTTAATGGAATATTTTTAAAACACCAAAATGAATGCCCCCAAACCCATGATGACCAACATAACAAATTTTAAAATAAACACGGCATCAGTATTACTCTCTTTCTTTTTGGCTCTGCCTTTTGGGAAAAGGGAAAAGGGTGGGTCTGTCTTCTTCCGATCCTTTTCTTCCAGAGCCTCTTGGCCCCTAACTCCAGACTGAGTTGGGTTTTTCTCATTTGGGCGAGATAATCACTCCGGCTTCTACTTCCTTACCCACCCCCAAGCCTGTCCCTCCCCAGCACCCAACCAGGTTGGTGGTAGGGCGGGCCTGTGAGGCAGATGGCTGGGGTATTTATAACCTGGGAGCACTTCTTGGGGAAAGTGACTAAGATGCTAAGAGCATATTTATAGCTGGGTTCTGACGTAAGTGTCAGTGGGGAGGTAGGGCCAGGCCAGGCACAGCAGCAAGAGGGTAGGAAGAGCTGAAAATTGGGGGCACCTGATAGAGAGGGTCGGGGAGAAGTAGGGTCGGCTGCCACTTTGTTCTGCTTCCCTTGACCCTGTCTCTTGGCACCCACAGGTAAGCCCTCTGAGACACCAAGCATAGGCAGAATCTTCTTCGTAGTTCCATGTTCCAGACCCTAGGAGCAGAGGGCTGTCACTCTCATCATCCTCAACCAACAGAGAAGTTGCTGAGAGCCGGGGAGAGAACTGGACAGAGGGGTTTGAGTATGTTTTGACCCGGGGAGACATGTAGGGAGGAGAGGAGAGTCTCAGAGTCTCATCTCACTGTCCCCTCTCCCCCTCCCCACCACACAGTGCCCTGGGTTTCTAGGAAGAGCCTGGCACCCGTCGCCAAGCTCCATTGCCACGTGTCAATATGACGAGGTCTAAAACCAAAGGTAGCAGCGACGTGGGGCCTGACGACAGCTTCTGCTCTCTGGCAGTGGAGAGAGGGGAGAGCACCGGACCAGCCTCTCTGTCTGCTGTAGGAGAGACAGAGTCCCCAGAATGTGAGGTTGGGAAGCGTCTGCATCTCCCCACTTCTGAGAACAGCCCATTCCCTGGGAAGCTGGTCAACGCTAAGCCAGCTGCGGTCCAGTGGCGCCACACTGCCACATGGTGGACACCGGCGGTACTGAGGCCCAGCCCCCAAAGCACCACTTTTCTTCCCCTGGTGCCAGGTCTAGTAGTCCCTTGACAGCCCCCACTGGCTAAAGAGAGGGGAGATTAACCAAATGGAGTAGGGGCACATTTCCCAATCACACTTCTTGCTTTCTAGCTTCTTGAAGAAACCAGGGACACGGAGAGAAAGGCTAGCATGAAGTCAACCCTAAGTTGAAGGTGGAGGGGCCATGGCCCTTCCACTCAGTGAGGAAGCATGGTAAGGAGGGCTGGGATTGGAACTGAGGTTGCTGCAATCATCTTGCTTTGCTCTTAAAAGTCCTTAAAGCTCCCACTTCCTGTCCCCGCTCACAGAGGCCTGGCACCACTTCCAGGATGTCCTAAATTTAGGCAACTCTCACAGTCCCCTTAAAGAGAACCAGCAGCTGGGTATGGGCCCTCCCAAGTCCCATGCCCTTCTGCCAGCCTTGATGGACTCTGCCCTGCTCTAAGATTGCATCACCACCACCCGTACCTCTCTGGTTCCTCAGACATCGTAGCGACATGCCCTCCCCCCCAACCCCCCTCCGTGCTCCAGCCCTCCTCCACGTTGTGCTCCAGTCCAACTGGACTCTGGGCGGCCAGCATAGGCAGGGTCAGGAGGTGACTTCCGTGCCCCGTGGCACTGCCACCTTGGCCTGGGCAGGAGGACTCCGCTCCTCTCCCACCCACAACCTCTCCTTGCTGTCCCAACCCCATTGCTAGAAATAGAGACCAGAGTTCTCCTTCTGGCCCAGAGACCCTGGAGAAATGACCATCAGAACTCACAGCTGTCTGATGAAAACTGTTGCAGCAGAGGTGGCCGGGCAAGCTAGAAAGACTAGAGGTATGGGGAAAATCGCCCTCCCCACCTAGCTCGTATGGAGTCCCTCCCCTGAGCCCCAGACCTTGGGGACTGAGCATGTGAAATCATTCTCTTTCTTGCATCATGCGTGTCCACATTGCCCCCCCCCCACCCCCCTACCCCACCTCAAACTCAGTGACCAGGGCCAGATGGTGAAACCTGAGCTGGGGCGGGGTGGGGGGGACCTCCACCCCTTCCCCTGCAGGGACCTGATGGGCAGCACAGCTGGCCAATCCTGGGGCTCAGAGGGTAGGTCTGCTGGCTGACCACTAGGTGAGGGAGCCCCAGGTTGCGGCTCTAAAGAGGCCCCAGTCAGTAACCAGCCATGAGCTGTGAGGGTCAAACCCACAGACTACGCTAAACTCAGCTACCCATAGGACCATCCACCTACTGCCTTCCTGAGTCCCAGGAAAGAGAAGACAGGTGGCTCTACCCTTGGCCAAGGGTAGGTGTGGCACCGCTGTCTGCCTCTGCTGCGCCCTCATTGGCCTCCACGCAATCAGATCAACAGAAGGAGCAACTGCCATCCAAGGCTCCTGACCCAACCCAGGGCCATTCACCAGGAGCATGGGGCTCCCTGATGGCCAGTGCCAGCTGGTGCTGCTGTGGGCACTGGTGTGGGCACAGGGGGCAGGGTCTGTCTGTCCCTCCTGCGGAGGTCCCACACTGGTGCCCCAAGCAGAACGTGCTCTGGTCCTGGAGCTAGCCAAGCAGCAGATCTTGGAGGGGCTGCACCTGACCAGTCGTCCCAGAATAACTCACCCTCCACCCCAGGCAGCGCTGACCAGAGCCCTCCGGAGACTGCAGCCAGGAAGTGTGGCTCCAGTGAATGGGGAGGAGGTCATCAGCTTTGCTACCATCACAGGTGGGTGAGGGAGAGAGCAAGGCAGAGAGCAGACAGGGAGAGGGAGGCGGACGGGGAGACTGATGGAAAAGGCAGACGGCGCAGGGTGTGGGAGGAGAAGTTGGGGCGGGGACTGGCTGCGGAGGACGGGGGACCCAAGGCAGCCCCAGTTTCTTCTAAAGGTGGGTGCTAGGGAGAGCCGTGGGTAGGGCTTGCGGGGGTCTCCGAGGAGAGCTTTAGCTCTGCTCACATTCCTCCGTCCCTTCTCCATCTCCCTGGCAGAGCCTTCCACTTCCGCCTGCAGCTCCGTGCTCACCTTCCACCTGTCCACAGCTCAGTCCCGGCACCTGTACCACGCCCGCCTCTGGCTGCGTGTGCTCCCCACCTTTCCCGGCACTCTTTCCTTGAGGACCTTCAGGTGGAACCCAGGCAGGAGGCGCCGAGAGTCGCGCACCCTCCTGGCGGAGCACCAGATGACAACCCCAGGCTGGCACGCCCTGACTCTGCCCTCTAGTGGCTTGAGGGGTGAGGCGTCCGCTGTCCTGAAACTCCAGCTGGACTGCAGACTCCCAGGAGGCAACGCCACGGCTGCCCCACAGCGGCTCGTGGACACCGCGGGAGATGAGCGGCCCTTCCTGGAGCTTAAGATCTGGCCCAAGGGGCCTGGAGCAGGCCGCACCAGGAGGAGGACCCCCACCTGTGAGCCCGAGACCCCCTTATGTTGCAGGCGAGACCATTATGTAGACTTCCGGGAACTGGGATGGCGGGACTGGATCCTGCAGCCGGAGGGGTACCAGCTCAATTACTGCAGTGGACAGTGCCCCCCTCACCTGGCAGGCAGCCCGGGCATTGCTGCCTCCTTCCATTCTGCTGTCTTCAGCCTCCTCAAGGCCAACAACCCTTGGCCCTTGGGTACTTCCTGCTGTGTTCCTACTGCCCGAAGGCCCCTCTCTCTCCTCTACCTCGACCGTGACGGCAATGTGGTCAAGACAGATGTGCCAGATATGGTGGTGGAGGCCTGCGGCTGCAGCTAGCAAGAGGACCTGGGGATTTGGAGTAAAGAGATCAGTTGGGGGTTCCCAGGCAAAGGGCATCTGTGGCTGGAGACATTAGATTCCTGATCCACAGCCCCACCCAATGGGTGGGGTGGCAGTATGACTGGGTTGACCCCTAGGGGACCTGAATGGGCACGTGCTCGTCCAGACTCTTGCCTATTCCAGGTTGATGTGTGGGGAGATGGGGAAGGTGTGTCCTCTAAAGGAATCTACCCAGAAAGCATGATTGCTTACTCTAACCCCTATGAAAAGATGGCAGAGGTGAGGGAGGGACAGAGGGAGGGAAGGAGAAGGCAGAGAAAAATTACTTCGTTTTTCTCAAGAAGAGAAAGTCCTCAAGTGAGGGGAGGAAGAAGCAGACCAAGATCCCAGCAGGCTTGGGACAGGGGAAACAGGCTGGCCGGTAAGAACTTTGGAAGAGCTCTAAGGGAGGGTCAAGAAAGAGATAGGCAAGGGGCTAAGAGGAGGTGTTTGGGAGAGCCCCAGAACTGGGAGTCAGGAGAGAGGGGTGCTGAGCCCAAGAAGTTCCCTGTTTTTTTTTCCCCAGTGGGGGACAGGACGCACTGGGGAGACAAATGTTTATACTTTCCTAATAAAAATGAGGGGAAAACCCAACAAGTATGAGTCATAAAGAAGGGCTGGGGTGATAGTCTAAAGGGATAGGTTTTCAAGGTAAGGTCTGGGGACCCCTGAAAGGTCCCTTGAGACCCTTTCAAGAGTGTTCACAAGGTCAAAACTACTTTTATAATAACACTAAGATGTTATTTGCCTTTTTTATTTTCATTTTCTTAAAAGTATACGGTGGAGTTTTCCAGAGGCTATGTGGCATGTGATTACATCATCTTTCTGACATCATTGTTAATGGGATGTGTGCTTGTGTGCTCTTGTGTTACAAACTTTTTTTTCAGTTTAATTTCTAATATAGTACATTGATATGAACCACACAAACAAAAATTCAATAAATGTTAAGAGTGTAATGGGGGGTGCCTGGCTCTCTCAGTGGGTACAGCATGTGACTCTTAATCTCTGGGTCATGACTTCAAGCCTCACATTGGGCATGAAGCCTAATTAAAAAAAAAAAAAGAGTGTATCGAGGTCTTGAAATCAAAATGTTTGAGAATCACTGATCTAGAGACCTGGGTGAAGAGGAAAAAGCAGTGTGCTCTAAAAAAGCTTCCCTGAAAGAAAAGGCAGATGGCTGGGACAGGAGCATATGTAGGGTGACCAATGGTCTTACCTTCTTCTCCAGTGACCATTGGTGTTGCCTGACCCTCTGGGTATAACTGATGTCTGGGCCAAATTCATATGGGGGAGGGAGGGTCAGACAGGACTCATGCTATGTTCCCCCACAGTTCCTACCTATATTTGTAGGGCCTCAGTCCTCTCCCTAGTTTTACCTTTTCCCCTTGACCCTCAGTCTGAACAGTTAACCTACTAAGTCTCCAGGCCCCAGGAGGTGGTTCTTGGAAGCAGAGCTAGGATGTGGGAGGTCTGTCTGAGGGGTGACAGGAAAGGAAGAGACTCCTTTTCCTCACCATGTTTTCTCCCCTTTCTCATAAAGAAAGGTCAGAGAGACTAAAATAGCTGCCCCTTCCCCTGCATCCAGTCACCATGGCAACACAAATCCAAAGGGACGGGGCACTCCCCTATCAGACACTACCGTTCTGTACAAGCAGCCTCTTCTAGTGTGCCTTTGCATTTCTTAGGGCTCGTACAATCCCCTCTCTGGGCTCCTAACACGGCTTTACTGGGGGGACTTGTTAAGCCTCCTACTTCTTCAGCTCCCCCAGTCTACTCCGCTTCCAGACTCTGAGAGAGTGTCATGTGCCAGAAAAGCCAGCAGAGGGCGCAGACAGCCTGGAAGCGCAGGAAGCCGGCCGCACGGAGGTGCGGAGGTGCCCGCGGTCTCCAAAACTTCGAGACGAGGGAGAGCGGGGGTTCTTAGAGGAACAGTGATTCCATCCCAGGGTTCCTTAGTAGCCTTGTGAACCGCATACTCTGCGCCCAGATCCTCAGCCATTGCTTCTCTTTTTTATGCTCTATAGACCCCTCACTAACAAGCCAACTCTGTTTCAGTGCCGTTTGCACCAAACCCCAAATCTGTCCCAACCCCTTCATATGTTCCATTGAAAGAGTGAGGCGGGCAGATTAACTACAGGATGGCATAATGCTCAGTTTAGCACCAAAGTCGACGACACTACCTCCAATATTATCTTTCTCGCATGGACTCTTTCGTTGCTTCTGCCCATTCCCCACCCCCCCCCCCCGCCACTCCCTAATATATTTCTTAGTTTTTTCAGGCTCTGGTTGGGGGCCTCTTCGTGGGCTGCCGATCCAAAGATCCATGCCGGGATTTATTGCCCACCACCAGCAGCGTGTTCAGCGGGGGGGGGGGGGGGGGGGCGGAATGGGGTCCCTCAAGGGAGGGGGGGGATCCTGGGGGTCCTGGGGGTGCAATAGCCCGGCACCCCCTCTCTTGCTTTTAGCTACCCCGCCTCATCTTCCAGAACTGCAAGAGGGAGGGAAGTAGAAGGGAGGTGAGAGGCGAGCGGGAAGAGCGGCGGCGCGCCAGCTGCTTGAGCGAGAAAAAGTTTTTGCAAAAGGGAAAAAAAAAGTTTGCGCTTCTCGCGGGTGGTCCCGGCTCGCGGCCCGGCGGGCTGGGCCGGCGGGAGGGCTGGCGGCCAGGTTAGGGGGGGTGGGGGTGGCACTGAGGCTGCGCTGCCGTGGCCCTGTCCGCCCCCCCTCCCCACCGCACACCCCCCAGCCCAGACTCTAGCCCTGGACCGCGCATCCCGAGCCCAGCGCCCAGAAGGAGGTGAGAAGGGGGGCAGGCGGGGGACCACCTGGGAGCAGTGGGGGAGGGGGCCCGAGGGGATGCCCTGCTTGCGAGGGACTCTGCCCAGCGAAGAGGGAGACCTGGGGGACAGAGGCAAAAAGGGGGTGGGAGAGCCTGGGGTGAGGAATAGAAAGTTTGAAGAATTTTTTCATTTGTCTCCTTTCTCTGTATCTTTTTTTTCTTCTGACAGTCTCTGTGTCTCTGTCTCAGGCAACCGTGGATCTCTTTGTCTGTCTCCGCCTCTCCCATATATTAGAAACATCTCACTTTCATGAGGTTGGGATGAAGAGGCTGGAGGGACGGCTAGCTGGAGGTCTGCGTGGTAGACAGGCAGCTCCAGGTGTGTCCTGAGCGCCGGCAGGAGGACGTCAGTGTTTCTGAAAGGAGGGAACAGCTAAGGAGAGAGCCCTAGGTGGGGTGGGGATGGGTGTGTGTGAGGCGACAAAACCAATGGGGGACGGCTAGGCTTGAACCCTGACCTGTCTTGTGACAGATGTGCTTGCTGGTGCATGTGTTCTGACGAAAAGGAGTGTCTTCTCGACTAGGAAGGGGGCTGGAGGGGCCAGTGTCCAGTTTAGGCCCTAGAAAGACTCCTCAAGGAATTCGGACTCCCGAGTCCCAAGGGCTGTGGACGGGGTGCTAAGGAGGAGCTGAGGAGACCTTGTCTTGACCCTGTGACCTCAGGACCACCAGGACGGCTGGGGCCAGCCGCAGGGAGACCCCTACTGGGACTGGGCGGGACCACTGGCCACTGCCTGCCTATGTTTCCCGTTGGACACCCCCCCCTCCCGAACGGGAGCCGGGGGCCGAGGCCCCTCCTCTGGCTCAGACCACCCTGCCTGCCCTTGCTCCCCGCTCTGAAGCCTCTTTCAGGCCCGGTGACCCCGAAACAATCCGCCCTGGGCAGCTAGCTTTGGGGATAGGATTAGGGAAAGGGGATCCCATAGTGACTGGGGAGTTAAGGTTTTGGGGGCTGGCGACCTGGGGTCTTCATAAGACAGGTCTTTACCGTCTAGTGGAAGGAGAAGGCGGAGCAATTTCCCGGGGGAGTTGTAAAGGGCCGGAATTAGGGTGGTTTTCCCTATGGGGGCGGGGCCCAGAGACACCCCCCCCCCCCATTAGCTCCCCGGCTTCCCCAGCCAGGCGGTACAGACCCGCCCTTGACGTCACTCAGGGGTTCCCGGGGGTCTGGAGGGGTTAACCCTTGGGAAGCCAGATGTGATAATCAGGAACCCAAGGTGTCCTGACCCCTCCCTTTCCCCATACACACCTTATTTCATTTACCCAGTCACTTTCTGTCCCTATAGTTTGTGGATTCTTCTTTCTTTTCCACCCACTGGGACACCCACTCTCCAGCAGTGTCCCCCACCCTGGGCGCCACTACCAGCCTTCTGGATGCACTAGGGGGAGGAGGGAAGAATGTGTCCCGCCTCTCAACTCCCCCCGCCCTCCCTCCACCGCGGCTCGCTCTACTGGGCTCCCGGGGCGGGCGGGGGAAGCGGAGCTGTCTGCAGCCAGAGCCTGCGGCGGCGACTTGGGTGGGCCGAGGAGGCACGGGGGCGGGGAAGGCGGGACCGGGAGGAGGGGGGCGGGGCCTACTCCTGGGAGTTGGGGAGCGGGGGTGCGAGGGGGACTCTGGAAAATAGGGAGACACAGAAGATGATTCAGGGCTCCAGCAGGGGAACCCTAGAGCTCCCTGCCCCATCCTGCGCTTTCATCCACACCCCAGAAAAACTTGACTGAAGCTGGAAAAGTTGGCGAAATTTTCCTGTCACTAGTGTGAAGGGGAGACGTGGGTGGGCTGCGGCATGCGTGGGCGAAGAGGGATGTTGTCCCATTTACATCGCGACTCCCCTGCGGCTGGGCAGTGGCACTGAAAGGTGACTGAGTAGGCACGTTTGGGGGAGTCTCTTTAGTGTTTGGGGGGTCGTTTGCAAGCCCCCGCCTCCTTCCCCTGGGTGAGTCATAGAGGAAGGAGGCGGGAGAAGTGTCCCCCCATCCAGCTGCCAGCCAGCTGTGCCCCCCCCCCCCCACACATAGTGCCAAGGTCGAGTTGGGAGGTCTTGGATGCGGGATCCAGCTCTCCGCAGGGAAAGGAGGAGTTAGGAAGCATACAACCCAGGCTGTGGAGCTTGGGCTGGGTCCTGGGGTCCGGGTTCCGCTCCCCATTTTACCCCGCCCTCACCCTAAATCCCAGCATCCCGGGATCACCCACCGCGCCGGCCGGCCCGCTCCCGGTCGTTCTCCACCCTACCCCGCCCCACCCCACCCTCAGTCCCGGGAGACCAGAAAACCCGGGGTGGAACAAAAACTGGAGTTTGAGGAGAAGAGCGGACAGCAGCACCCTCTCCTCCCTCACAACTCTTCTCTAATGGATGGTGACTTTGTTTTTTCATTCTTCCAAAGCCTTCTCTTACAGTCCCTTTCCTGTTTCCCCCAAATAGACCAAAAGAATTAGATGGGTGCCCAGATTCAAACCACCGCAGAATAACACCAGTTTCCACTCTTTGTACTCAACAGACCCGGGAGGCTTGCCTCAGAAACCTTATCCCCTTCTATACACAGTTTCTGCCTTAGAGAGAAAAAGGCAGATCTTCCTTGCTCCCTTCGGGCCCCAATCAGCCGCTCAGTCTGGGCTGTGGCGAGAGCTCCCTCTGCTGGATACTGGAGAAATTGTGGACGGCTTGTCCCCGGGCTGGAACAAATGAAGGAAAGGGAAAGGGGCTTCGGCAGCGCTTGAAGTTAGATGCTCAGCATGAGTTCCCCCATCCCACCCCTCAAAGCTGGCCCATTGTCACAGCAAGAAAAAATAGAGGCCCCATGGTATAAAATCGCTTAAGGCTCGTAAAGGCTCAATTAGTCCATGACATTCCCCCCCCCACCCTCCCCCACACACACTCGAACTCGCATAGACCACCCAGGCAAAGATCCCGCTCAGTTCCCACAAAGATCCCCAAGAGTGCCTCTGCCTCTTTGGGACTTCTTTTCTTACCCTCACCCTGTCTGCGTGATGCTCGATTCAATTTGATTTCCTGTGGCAGTTGTCTTAGAGGGACTCTGCCTGGGGTTCTATACCTGACTTAGTTATCTGACCTTCCCTGTTTCCTTCCCGCCTTTATAACTTGCAGATCTCCCTTCCCCTCCTGCAGTGTCCCCACACTCGCCTCTGAGACACCATGTTCAACTCGATGACCCCACCGCCAGTCAGTAGCTATGGCGAGCCCTGCTGTCTCCGGCCCCTCCCCAGTCAGGCCCCCAGCATGGGGACAGAAGGTCAGTGCAAATACCAATCTCTGGGTCTTGAGGACTGGCAGCTCTCTCAGTCAGCCTCAGAGATCCCTCTTCCATTTCCTACCCCATGCCAGTTTCCAATCCATAAGAAGATTTGAGGCTTCGTGTGGTAGAGGCTTGGAATATGAGATCAGGCCCCTTCCTGGGGTTTCAACGTGAGGCCTTACGTATCCCCCATTCCTATTACTCATTCTGGCCGTCTCTCTTTTCTAGGACTGCCCGGTCTGCCCTTCTGCCATCAGGCCAACCTCATGTCTGGCCCCCACAGTTATGGGCCAGCCAGGGAGACCAACAGCTGCACTGAGGGTGAGGCCTCAAGCAATTATCTCTTCCCTTTCTGCCCCTCTGGGACTTGTCCCAAATAAAAGAGTTGGGTGGGGGTGGGCAGGGGCTCTAACTTGGAAGAGGAAATGCTTGGAGATCGGAGCAAGGGGTCAGAGCATGATCAAGAAGTCACAGATGGCATCTGTAGGGCAAAGCAGAGTCAAGTGTCATTTTTTGTTTGAATCAGGACCCATGGGTTGGGTGTATGGAGACACACGCCCCATTTACTATAGCTGTCTTCCCTGTTTCCTGCCCCAGCCGCACTCTTTCCTCCTCCCCGAAGTGCAGTCAAGTTGACCAAGAAGCGGGCACTCTCCATCTCACCTCTGTCCGACGCCAGCCTGGACCTGCAGACAGTTATCCGCACCTCCCCCAACTCCCTTGTGGCCTTCATCAACTCACGCTGTGCATCTCCCGGGGGCTCCTATGGTCACCTCTCCATCAGCACCATGAGGTGCAGATAGCCTTGGGCTAAGAGGCCCCCCTAATGACCCTACCAAACCCTACTAAAAGCCTCAAGCCCTCCAAAGCACTTCCCTGGAACTGCCTCAGCCACTTCCCATACCATCTTTCCGAAACACTCCAAATAGCCCAAGAACTCCTGCAACTTTCTGAGCTGACAGTCCTAAGTAACTCCGTCTCCTCCTCCTCAGCCCATCTCTGGGATTCCCACCCCAGATGAATCACCAAAAAGGGACCTCGCCTTCCTTCGGGGTCCAGCCCTGTGGTCCCCATGACCCCACCCAGGGTGGGATGATGCCGCATCCTCAGTCCCGGGGACCCCTCCCAACTTGCCAGGTGAGAGTCCTCATGTCGCCACTCAGTCTCCCTCAGCTCAGAGCGGGTGGTGGTGGACTTTATGGGGCAAGGTGAAGGAAGGACAGGGGATATAAAAGTTTTCAGCAGCAGAGGAATAAAGGGGTATTGTTGCTGGGGTTCACATGTTGGGGCTGAATCCTACTCTTCCAAATGAGATCCCTCACCTTTTGCCCATCCCAGTGCAGTCTGAGGAGGAAGTCTCTTCTAAACCCAGGGGTTCCAGCTGCTTGGGTGGGGGCACTCAGGGCAGGAAGACCTGGCTGGGCTCCCTCTTCCTTCTGCCCACTTCTACCTTCATCACCCTCACCTCTTCCCTTGGGGAAGCTGAAGTCTGAGCTGGACCTGATGGTTAGCAAGTGCCCAGAGGAGCCCTTGGAGGGTGATATGTCCAGCCCCAACTCCACAGGCACACAGGTAAGAGGGGCTGACTTTGCCTCTGAAACCGGAGCTAAACAAAAGCCGTCACCCGAGTGACCCTAGAATCATATCTTCTGCCCTAGGATCCCCTGCTGGGGATGCTGGATGGGCGGGAGGACCTGGAGAGAGAGGAAAAGCCTGAGCCTGAATCCGTGTATGAGACTGACTGCCGCTGGGATGGCTGCAGCCAGGAATTTGACTCCCAGGAGCAGCTGGTGCACGTGAGCCCCAGGGGGTAACAGGAATGCTGGCTGGATCTTGTAGGACATTCTGGTGGGACCTTGTGGAATCAGGCTAAGGGCAGGAGGTCAGGATCCTGAGGTCAGAGGCTGAGTGCCTAGTGCGGCAGGCAGAAACTCAGGAGCTATAGCTTTGTTTTAGAAACTCTGGAAGAACTGAGAGGCGGGCTCTGATGTTCTCTCTGCCCCTTCCCCCTGTGAAGTGAAGCCTTGGGGGAATATGGTGGGATGGGGAGGTCAAGGGAAGGTCTGTTTTGCACCTTGATGGCCTAAGGGAACCTCAGAGAGCCTCTGTGTCTCCTCCTTCAGCACATCAACAGTGAGCACATCCATGGGGAGCGGAAAGAGTTCGTGTGCCACTGGGGGGGCTGCTCCAGGGAGCTGAGGCCCTTCAAAGCCCAGTATATGCTGGTGGTCCACATGCGCAGACACACGGGCGAGAAGCCACACAAGTGCACGGTGAGGCACCCACTTTCCAAGCTCAGGGTCCCTCCCTAAATTGGGGCTCCCCACCAAGGCAGAGCTCATAGGACTCTCATGGATCCTAGGCACTTTTGCCTTCATTGGCCACTTCCTCCATAAACAAGTATTTAAAAACTGTATATTATAACTGTGTTAGTATAAAAACGAACGTATTGATATTGCATATTAGGACATTCCCTGGACCTAAAGGTTATTTTTCCCTTGCTTTTAAAAGAAATTAGAGGGGCTCCTGGGGGGCTCAGTTGGTTAAATGTCCGACTGCGGCTCAGATCATGATCTAGCGGTCCGTGAGTCCGAGCCCTGCATCGGGCTCTGTGCTGACAGCTCGGAGTCTGGAGCCTGCTTCAGATTCTGTGTCTCCCTATCTCTCTGCCCCTCTCTGACTTGTGCCCTTTCTCTCTCTCTCAAAAATAAATAAACCTTAAAAAAAATTTTTTTAATTAAAAGAAATCAGAGGCGCCTGGGTGGCTTAGCTGGTTGAGCATCCAACTCTTGATTTCAGCTCAGATCATGGTCTCATGGTTGTGGGATCGAACCCCGCTGGGCATGGAGCCTGCTTGAGTCTCTCTCTCTCTCTCTCTCTCTCGTCTCTGCCCCTTCCCCCCAAGTGTGCATACTCTCTTTCTTTCTCAAATAAATAAATAAAAATAAAAGAGGTTAAAACATTTTTGTGGGCCCCTGAAAATACTCTGGGCCCTCAGCACTGTGCCTACCACTCTACCTAATGGAGAAGGGAGAAGCTCTGTGTCAAGGACGTAATACACTCCCCGAATGACCCCATCCTAAGGCAGTCTCAGATCCTTGTACAGGGAGATCTGCTCCGGCTTGACCAGGAGATGCTCATTGCCTCATCTCCGTGTCCCTGCAGCCAGAGTGACTCTAGCTTCTTGTTTCTCCAGCTCTTGCCTGCCCTTGTCCCTGAATTTTGGGAACTGCTCTCCCATCTTGAGTTATATTCTCTAATGCACATCCCTTTTGAGATTTACAGTTCTTCTAATCTCCATGTCCTTCTGTCTGAGAGCTATCTTTTGACCCCAACATCCCCTAGTTTGAGGGGTGCCGGAAGTCATACTCACGCCTTGAAAATCTGAAGACACACCTGCGATCACACACGGGTGAGAAGCCATACATGTGTGAGCACGAGGGCTGCAGTAAAGCCTTCAGCAATGCCAGTGACCGAGCCAAGCACCAGAATCGGACCCACTCCAATGAGGTGAATGCCCCACCTAAAAGACCCTCCCCACTTGAGAAGCCAGCTACTGGGGAGATTCCCCCGTAAGAAATCCCTTAGCCCAGCACCCGTTCCACAGAGGTGAGTCCCCACCCCACCCTTGTCCCCTACAACTTAATTCACCTGGTTAAGGCCTTTCTGAAACCAAGAATTTCTACTTACCGTCCCCACCCCCCTACCTCTAACCAGCCAAAGGGCCAACCTAAATAGACCCGTTCTAACTGGAGGAGACACCTGGTCCCTTCAACTCCTGACTTTATGAGGCCTCACGGATCTGGGCTGTCAGTTTTCCTAATCTTCCCCTTGACCCTCTTGTTTTTCACTCCAAGGGTCCCGCTCTCCTTAATTCCTCGGGCGTTGTGCATTTCTCCCTGATCCCCTCGTCCCTACTCGATGCCACCTCTGCTTCCCATTCCTTCTGCACTCTCCCGCTTTGATTTCTTTGCCTGCTGTCTTCACTGTCCACTCAACAGAAGCCGTATGTGTGTAAGCTCCCCGGCTGCACCAAACGCTACACAGATCCCAGCTCACTTCGGAAACATGTCAAGACGGTGCACGGTCCTGATGCCCATGTGACCAAGCGGCACCGAGGAGACGGCCCCCTGCCCAGGGCATCATCCCTTTCCACAGTGGAGCCCAAGAGGGAGCGGGATGGAGGCCCCATCAGGGAAGAGAGCAGACTGACCGTGCCGGAGGGCACCGTGGTGAGCCGGCCTGGGTGACCCCTGCCTCCACGCCCCATATGCCCGGCCCACGTTCTTCTAGTCCCTTCCAACTCTTCCATGTCCTCTGTAAATCACTCTTCTGTGCACAGTCCTCTAGTCTCTTATGCCAGTGGTGCTCCTTGGGCTACCCCAAATTGAGAGATTTTAGTGTAATTAATTAATCGGTTTAACAAACTCTTATATGGGGCTTGGTATATTACTCTAATTTATGTATGGTTTACATGCATGATTCACATGTAATATGATTATAATTTCATATACTCACAACAACTTCATGAAAAAGGGACTTATTTTCCGCATTTTCAGATGATGAAACTCAGGCATAGACAAATTGTCCAAGGTCACAGAACTAAGTGCGAGTTTGAACCCAGGCAGTCTGTGCTCCAGTCTAGGCTCTTCTTAGGGAACTGGGGGGAAGTGGAGAGGGGCCACCCTCAGACCTCATTTTCCCCACAGAAGCCACAGCCCAGCCCTGGAGCCCAGTCGTCCTGCAGCAGCGACCACTCCCCAGCAGGCAGTGCAGCTAATACAGATAGTGGTGTGGAAATGACTGGAAATGCGGGGGGCAGCACTGAGGACCTGTCCAGCTTGGATGAGGGGCCTTGCATTGCTGGCACCGGTCTGTCTACTCTTCGCCGCCTTGAGAACCTCAGACTGGACCAGCTACATCAGCTTCGACCAGTAGGACCCCGGGGCCTCAAACTGCCCAGCCTGACCCATACTGGTGAGACCTGGGTGTGGGAATAGTTGCTGGGCTGAGATCTGGACCTCCTCTGAAGTCAGGAGGACTTCACCCTTCAGGGCTGCCCTATATACCTTTGTACAATTAGGAAAAGGTCCCCTTTCCTCAAGACGCTTCCTTCAGGTAATTGCGATATACAAAGTCTATAATGTGAATGCCTAGGTCCCCTAGGGCTGTGCAGTGTGCAACCTATACAACTGTTCGTGGTGGTTCTGAATTCCTGGTGACCCAGATGTAGAAAGGGCATGGGAGGAGACAGAACTGATTGGTCAGCATTAAGGAGCCTGTCGCTGGGATTCCGGGACAAGGCTGTCCCCATGAGGGAGGCAGGGTGAGATGCAGAGGGCTCCCTGACCATCCCATCTTTTCTCCTTATCACTTGTAGGCACCCCTGTGTCCCGCCGTCTGGGGCCCCCAGTTTCTCTTGACCGCCGCAGCAGCAGCTCCAGCAGTGTCAGTTCAGCTTATACTGTCAGCCGCCGTTCCTCCTTGGCCTCCCCTTTCCCCCCTGGCTCCCCACCAGAGAATGGGGCATCTTCTTTGCCCGGCCTCACGCCTGCCCAGCACTACCTGCTCCGGGCAAGATATGCTTCAGCCAGGGGAGGTGGTACCCCACCCACGGCAGCACCCAGCCTGGATCAGATGGGGAATCTTCCCACACCTTCCTGGAGAAGCCGAGCTGAGTATCCAGGATACAACCCCAATGTAGGGGTCACCCGGAGGGCCAGTGACCCAGCCCGGGCTGTTGACCGTCCTGCCCCAGCCAGAGTCCAGCGGTTCAAGAGCTTGGGTTGTGTCCACACACCCCCCACTGTGGCAGGGGGAGGACGGAACTTCGATCCCCAACTCCCACCCACTGTCTACTCACCACAGCCCCCCAGCATCACTGAGAATGTTGCCATGGACACCAGAGGGCTACGGGAGGAGCCAGAAGGTGGGACCTCCATGATAGGCAGTGGTCTAACCCCCTATATGGACTTCCCACCTACTGATACTTTGGGATATGGGGGACCTGAGGGGGCAGTGGCTGAGCCTTATGGAGCTAGGGGTCCAGGCTCCCTGCCTCTTGGGCCTGGTCCACCCACCAACTATGGGCCAAACCCCTGTCCCCAGCAGGTCTCCTATCCTGAACCCACCCCTGAACCGTGGAGTGAGTTCCCTTCCCACTCTGGGCTGTACCCAAGCCCCAAGGCTCCAGCTGGAGTCTACAGCCAGTGTCCTCGTCTTGAACATTATGGACAAGTGCAGGTCAAGCCAGAACAGGGGTGTCCAGTGGGTTCTGATTCCACAGGACTGGCACCCTGCCTCAATGCCCACCCCAGTGAGGGGCCTCCTCGCCCACAGCCTCTGTTCTCCCACTACCCCCAGCCTCCCCCTCCCCAGTATCCCCAGTCAGGTGCCTATACCCAGCCACCCTCTGATTATCTTTCTTCAGAACCCAGATCTGGCCTGGATTTTGATTCCCCCACTCACTCCACAGGACAACTCAAGGCTCAGCTTGTGTGTAATTATGTTCAGTCTCAACAGGAACTGCTATGGGAGGGTGGGGGCAGGGGAGATCTCCCAGTCCAGGAACCTCTCTACCAGAGTCCCAAGTTTCTGGGGGGTTCCCAGGTTAGCCCAAGTCCTGCCAAGGCCCCATTGGCCACATATGGACCTGGCTTTGCACCTAACTTGCCCAGTAACAAGTCAGGTTCCTATCCCACCCCTCCACCGTGCCATGAAAATTTTGCAGTGGGGGCAAACAAGGCTTCCCATAGGGCAGCAGCACCACCCCGACTTCTGCCCCCACTGACTACTTGCTATGGGACCCTCAAGGCAGGGGGCACGAACCCCAGCTGTGGTCATCCCGAGGTGGGCAGGCTGGGAGGGGGTCCTGCCTTGTACGCTCCTCCTGAAGGGCAGGTGTGCAACCCTCTGGACTCTCTTGACCTTGACAACACTCAGCTGGACTTTGTGGCTATTCTGGATGAGGCCCAGGGGCTGAGTCCTCCTCCTTCGCATGACCAAGGGGACAGCTCTGAACATACCCCACCTCCCTCTGGGCCCGCCAACATGGCTGTGGGCAACATGAGTATCTTACTGGGATCCCTGCCTGGGGAGACACAATTCCTCAACTCTAGTGCCTAAAGAGTGGGGAATCCCAGTAATCACAGATCCATTTCCTAAAGGGTTTCCATCCCCACAGAGAAGTAGGGAGGAGGAGCCATAGCCCCTGGGATGCCCCAGGGATGGGGGGTATGGGTGGGGGCTGTACATCTTCTGTATGTGTTTGGGGGAGGAATTTGATAATGACACTGTTTCTGGATAATAAAGGAACTGCATCAGAAAGAGCCCTGCTTTACAAGTTACTCTCTTAGGGGAGGGGTGATGACAGGGAAAGAAGAGAAGCAGGGCTTAATCCACCTACTTCCCTCTTTAGAGAGGCTCCCTCGCCCCATCCCAAATCCCTCAGGTCAGACTCACAAAGACACCCATATGGGAGACACAGGGTTTAATGGGATGTCCTCAAAACAGAACACCCACTATCCCCACCCCCACCAAAGGGCACCCAACAGAGATCAGGAGAAACACCTTTTCTCTTCTTCCTTGCACCAGTCAGCGGAAAAGCCTGGTGAAATCAGTGAGCATGAGCTGGACTAGCTGCCCAGGGTAGAGAGCATGGGCTGCTGGGTCAGATGTCTCCTGCTCTGGGCGAAACAGGGTTGGACCAAACACGATTCCCAGGTTGTGCGGGGTCATGCGGTTCTTATCTGAGTGTGCTATCACCCTGTGGGCAAAGGTGAAGAGAAGGGGCTATAAGGCAGCAGCTTCATCACTTCAAATAAATCTAACCCTTCAATGGTGTGAGCAGGAAAGAGTTCGCCTTGGGACCTCTCTCTGTGGTGGCTGAAGGAAACCAAGCGGAGAGTCTCAAGGGCAAAGGAGACAGGACCAGCAGAGAAACCTTCAGGACACAACTTGAAGATACAACCTAGGATACATTCGCCTCTTCCCAGCTTCAGAGACTGCCTCTACAGTCCTCTTTGCTCACAGATTGGGAGACTCTAATTCAAATGGCTATCCTCTTCCAGAAGTCACCACCCAGGCCCAGGTCAGCCACATAAGCCATGACCACTGTCCCAACAGGAGACAAAGAGGCAGAGGGAAGGGAGAGGTTAAATCTCCCTCATTTCTCTCAAAGCATCCCTGGGCTTCTCTTGATCCCCACTCGATGCCCTGAACAGACGTTGCCTGTTTCCTCCATCTGCCCAGTAAACAGGTGAGGAAGGGAGGTGTTTCCTACCTTTACTGCATCTGAACAGGGTCCCTGCTGCTTGCCCCACTCCACCCTCCCTCAGCATGCACAAAGACATTCGGTTTTCCTGACCTGCATAAATGCTCCAGGAGGTACCTCAGGGTGTCACGGTTCGGCGTGGGCATTGAGCCTATTAATTCTCCTATTTGAGAGAGGCGCTGTTCTGATTCAGAGAGTGCTAGAGAGAAAGAATGAAGGGAAGGGCATAGGGGTGAGGCCAAGGAAGATCCTTAGGCAGGGGGGTAAACTCGCTACTCTTTCCCATGCCCATGGAAGACACGATTAATCTACCACTGCTTTCTTTTTTACTGAGCCCAACTGCAACTTTAATTATTTTCAAGATTTTATTTTTAAGAAATCTCTACACCTAACATGAGGCTCGAGCTCACAACCCGAGATCAAGAGTCGCAAGCTCTACTGACGACTGAGCCAGCCAGACAGCCCCCTCAACTGCAGCTTTAGCATTCTTTTTAACTTAGCCCTCTAACCATTCACAAAAAAAACACTGGAGTTGGCACGGGAATTGAAAGCTATCGGGGCACCTGGGTGGCTCAGTCGGTTAAGCGTCTGACTTCAACTCAGGTTATGATCTCACAGCTCACGAGTTCAAGCCCCACTTCGGGCTCTGTGCTGGCAGCTCAGAGCCTGGAGCCTGCTTCAGTTTCTGTGTCTTCCTCTCTTTCTGCCCCTCCCCCGCTCATACTCTCTCAAAAATAAATAAAACATTAAAAAAATTTTTTTAAGTTATTTTCCATCTTTGTACTCAGGATGAAATAGAAGAGTGTAAGGGAATCTCTATTTTTTACCTTTCATGCCCCACCCTTGTACCAAGGGTATTACCCAAAGCTCTCATCCCTTACCAAGGGCAGCACGAAAATGTGGCAGCAGCTGTGGGGGCACCAGAGGCTGGGGTAGCTCCCTGAGAAAAAGCTTCAGTGCTCCAGTGACCACGTGAATATCATCCCATTCGGCACTGTCCAAATCTAACCGGCCCTCTGGGAGGAGAAGGATGTGCAGAAGGGCTCAGGGCTTATGAAGGTCCAGAGAGAGCCAAAGACAGAGAGGTCAGGAGTTTGGGAGAAGATCCAGGTAAGGAAGACCACAGGAATACTTAGGAGGTCCATAGAGGGTCAAGGCAGCAGAGGTGGGCTTGGGGACAACCCTCCCAGGAGCAAGACATGGGGAGATCCACAGGGAGCAGGGAGGATGTGGGATGTTTCAAGGGTGTAAGGAGCCTCCCATGTAAGTACCTTGTCCTGGCTGTTCTGGGAACACATACCTCCCATCGGAGGTGACCGCCCGCTCTGCAACATGGATGAGAAGAGATCAAGAGCTAAGTCATGCAGTTCTAGCCAGATCTCCCTGCTCTGTCAGCTCCCTCATTCAGAACCGCCTGTGGTTCTGAGGCATGAAATTCTTAGTACCACCACTCGCCCGTAAGTCTTCTCACCTCTGTCCACCAGGAAGCGAAGTTTCTGGACCACCGCCAAGTTCCCACTCACTCGGTAAATGCCATCTACATCTAGACCTAGGAGATGAGGCAAGGAGCAGATAAGGATTCCCGCTCTAAGTTGTATGTGGTGAGGACTGGTGAGAGACCCAAGGGAGGAGAGAAATAATGCAGGAGGGAGACTAAGGTGGGGGAGGTGGGGAATTCCAGGCCTTGGCCTGTTGGAAGGGGTGGATTGTGCGGTCTCTGGAAAGTGACCTCTCTTATCCACAGCAGCAATGCAGAGCCGCACAAAGCTGGGCACGGTGTCCCCTTCCCGCTGGCACAGTGATTCCAACTGGCAGCCGAACACCTGGTCTGGAGAAGCAAAGAGGCGAGATGGGAAGCAGTGGCAGCATTGCCCATGGAAGCTCTTCTCAGCACAGGTTTTCACCCTAAAGTTGGGCTGGCCCTCCTGGCTGCCTTTTCTAGGCCTGTACTCTAGGAGGTACACCCCTTCCCCCCCCCCCCAAATAACAAGTGTAGGGGACAGTAGTGGTCTCTGAAGACCACTGACCTAGTTCTGGGAAGCTCTGCTCACTGAAATTTTCTCATCCGCAAAGTGGGCGGATGCCCAGATCAGGACTATAAAAGTGCCTGCAAATATATTACAGCAAGTACGAAGGAAAAGGGTGATGGCCGGCTCAGCCCACCTCACCTCGGAGCAGACCACGCTCCTGCAAGCTTTGCAAGGATGGTCTCTTTGCGATAAGCCGCTTTAGTTTGTTCCGCACGCGGTTCTGCTCGTTTCCTTCAGGACACCGACCTGCAGGAGGCAGGTGGAATCAGGGCGTGAGAGCCGACGCCCGGACGGAGCCCGGAGACGCGCTCCCGGGCCCCGCCCACCCTAGGACCTCCCGGGCCGCTCACGAGAGCTCCCGCGGCCGCCGATCCGCAGCAGTGGCCTGGACACCGGCTCCGACTCCTCTTCGTCTTCCTCTCCGCCGCTCAGCTCCTCCAACTCTGCGGGTCCCGAACCTGACAGACGCAGCTCCAGGGGGTTCTCTCGATCCTACACACCGAACGGCGGGGGGGGGGGGGGGGGGGGGGGGGAGGGAGCGAGTCGGAGGTTGGGAGAGAGAAGAGTGAAATCTGCAACCTCAGCTCGACGCAGGGAGACCTTAACCGGCTGCCGGGGTTCCGCGTTCCCCCCACCCCACTCCAGAGCACTACACCGAGACCACCCAGCCTCCTACCAGCCTAGAATCCTACTGTTTCTTCCCCACTCCCTGTGCCCGGGCTCCGTCCCGCCACCTCCCATCCAGCTCACCAGGCGTTCGATGACCGCCCGCAGCGCGCGGTGCCAGGCTCGCAACTCGGTCTCGTGGTCTGACTGCAGCAGGAACTCGTGGCCGGGGACCGTGCGGATCTGAGCCGCCAGCGGAGAAAGGGCTTCAGTCAGAGGGAAGGGGCATAAAAGGCAGGGAGGCCGAGCAGGACACCCGCGCGGGAAACTGGGAGCGCATTTTCGGGTCGCGTGGAGCTTTGGGGACGTGCGGAGGGGCACTCACGTGCAGGACGTTGCGGCGGCTGGACAGGTGGCGGCCGTGGGCCAGGGCTGCCCCGCGCAGGTCCACGCTGCTTTCGGGTCGGCTACCCGCTGGTCCCTGGCAATTGGGAGAAACTGAGGCCAACGGCGCTGTTCCCCTCATTGCCTCCCTCCCACCCCAGGGACTGCGAGGACGTGGGAGGCTGTGCTCTTTCCTTTACTTCCCCCTCCCCACCTCCTCCCCACGGTTCGCGGGAGTAGAAGTGCCCAAACACCTCCTGCACGCCCCCTCCTCCCCTCCCTCACACTCACCCAGATTGAGGAGGGCGCGGCGGGCGGCGGCTCCCGGTAGAACACCAAGCTGTTACCTGCTAACACCACCCAAGATGAGCTCCAGTTCTTCCTACAGGGGTGGGGGGCGGGGGGGGGCGGCAGTGGTAGTAGTGCAAAAGTCATTTAGAATCACGTGGGAAGGGCGCTCTCCCCGCACTCCGCTCCACAATACAGAATCTAGACGCCCAAGCCCCAGCTGTATTCCCGGTTCTCGTCACCTGAGCTTGCGCCCCCCCTGGGCGATCTTGGTCACGTTGAGCAGACCCGACTTTTCCACCTCCTGAGAAGTGGAGCGAGGGGTATCAGTAAGGCACCCAGCGCCCCTCCCCCCCCCACCCCAGCGGCCACAGCGTTCCCAAGGAGGTGTCCCAGGAGTGAGGTCCTTTACAGTTGGGGGATGGGGGAGACTGGGTAAGAGAGGATACCCAGCGAACACGCAGAAAGAGGAAGATGTATCTAGAGGAGCAGGAATTGGGGGGTAGGGCAGTGAGGATCTTGGCCTGCACAAGGAAATGGGACACTTACATGGGGGTCGTCCAAGACCTGCGGCAGAGGTCGAGTGGGCTGCAAGGCTGCTGGCTGGTCTGAGGGGTGGAGCTGGGAGGTGTGCTGGCAGTGGGAGAGTGAACCCTGGGGGAGGGGATTGGAGGAACAAGTGGAGGAAACTTGAACTTCGGAGTTCCTGGCTATAGGGGGAAGAAGCGTGCGGATGTGGGTGAGAGGCTGGGGGTGTGATGGGTAAAGAAGAAGAGTGTCTTGCATAAAAGAGAGTAGTAAAAAGATGACTTTTCCTGCATGCGATCAGGAAGGGGGGGGGGGTCTCACCTGGGGGCCAAGCAGTTCTGGGTTCCCTGTTTCAGATTCTGAGCCCTTTGTCTGAGGTTGCAGGACACCGTTGCCCCTATTCCGGGTCTGCGTCCCTTCCATGGAGCCAAGGTTCTGGGGTTGGGGGATGGGGGGAGTAAAGCTACGACCAGATGCCACTTCAACCCGGTCTCAACACCCTTCTTACAATTTTCTGATGGGGCCCAAGAGAGAAAACACACTACTTTGGGGTTCAGTGGGGAAAAGAAGGAGATTGAGGGGACAAAGGAACAAGCTGGAGGGAAAGTCTCACCATCTCTCGCACGCGAGTGTGGCGCGGGGGCTTCCAGGACTTGGAGCCAGTCAGCGAATTTATGTAGAAGCAGCGCCCAGAGTTAGGGTCCAAGTGCTGCTCCCAGGCGTCCAGTCTCTGCAGCGGGGGGCACGCAGGGCTTGGGGGAGGAGACTTGGGACAGCGGCGAAGGTCCACTAGGTTGCAGTACACAGGGTGCTCTGACATGAGGGGCTGGGGTCTTGCCTGTCAGCAAAGGGGGAAGAAAAAGGTAGTTATTCTGCCTGTGCTCATCCCCAATCTTCTCTCCACCTAACCACCTCCTCCTCTCTCCCCCACTGTTTTCTTACCCCCAGCTCCTGGCTGGGGTGAGCCAGGTACTGGGGAAGAAACCCCAGTCCCCAGCTGGTTGGTTTTTTTTTTTTTTTTTGACTCCCTCCCTCAGTCTTTGCTTTTCTCCTCACTTCCTGTTGCCAACTTCCCTCCTCCCCTACCCCGCCCCTACCCCAGGGCCTCAGGAAAGGGGAACCTGCTTTTTCTGGGGGAGGGGGGGAGGAGGGTTGAGGGGAGCGCCCCACCCTCACATCCTCCGGATTGATAGGGGAGAGAGGGAGAGGTGTCAGAGACCCCTGCTAGGGGAGTATGAGAGAGGGGGCCATTTTTCATCCACTAGCAAGTAAGAAGGAGGGGAGGAGCTGAGGCTTCGGGAAGAGCAAGGGAGTTACAGCTCTAAATGGGACTTGTTGGTGACCTGAGCTGGCAAGATGGGACACAGGAAAAATGCTGCCCTGGGCCAGGAATCTGGAGGAAGAGAGAACAACATAGCTAGTTGGCTTTCTTACTGTCCCTCTGTCACATGCCAGGTTCCTTGTATCCTCAGGATCTTTGCTACTTGCTATCCCTCAGCTAGAACTCCTTCTCATTTCCTAGTTTGGTTCATGGCAGTCTCTTCCTCCTCATTCAGATTCAACTACATGTCATTTCCTCAGAGACGCCTTCCCAGATCCCCTCCATCACTCCCTACCATGCTTCTTGGTGGCACTTATCAATACCAACCGTTTGTGTGTTTGTCACCTCCATGGAAATCCCTTGAGGGCAAAGATTCTGTCTGCCTTGTTTGCCATTGTGCCTAGAACAAGGCCCAGCAGTAAATAACTGCTGACTGCACTCAGAAGAGCTGTGACTCACCGGGTTAGCATTGGCCTCTGTCAGCAAGTTTTCCTGAGAGAGGGATCTTCCACTTGCTCCTTCCTGAAAGGGCTTCAGAAGGGTAGGCCTCAAATTGGTAACACTGACACTTCTACACATTTTGGGGGGCAGAGGAGGAGGCTGCTTAGAGGTGGCCTGGGCTCTGCCTGGGGGTTCCTGAGACAGGTGCAGCTCCTCCAGGGAGCCAGGAAACAACTTTGGCCCTAGAAACAGAGAAATGGGAAGAGTGGGGGGGGGGGCAGGTGATCAGAGAGGTGATATTGGCTGCATCAGTCATCCCAGGGGTTCACGGGGAAGACAAGAGCGGGGGAGGCTGTGGAAAAGTACATGAGACCTAGAAAGCTTGAGACTAGTAGGAGGGGCAATGGGGGACACCATGATGGGAATGAAAAGTAGGCTGACCAGAGGTAAATAAGAGAAGGGGGTCAGCTTTGAGGGAGGGAGATCCTTCCAATAATTCCTAGAAGCTGGCGAGGTAGGAAAGTGAAGGGAGTACTTACCAGGAATCCAGAGGGATTGGCTGGAGGTGATGGTGGTTGGTCTCTGGGAAGAGATAGATTCCTCTGCCATGTAGGCAGCTGGGACAAAGATGGGTCGGGAAGTAGAGGGTGCTCCCAGGCGCCTTGCCAACCACCAGTCTGAGTTGGTCTTTCGAAGCAGTAGGAACCTGTCCCCCTCAGCCAGGGACACTTGCCGGCCATCTGCCCCAGTGTAAGTGAAGGCATAGAGGGCGCAGAGCTGGGATCCCTGAGAAGGGTTTCGGGATCCCAGCCCGAGGCTCCCCCAGGTACTTGGCCACCACCGGCCTGACAGCATTGTGGTCAGTACTGTCACCTGTAGGAAAAAGAGCTGTTGGAGATCCAGAAAAGGACACAACTGGCTGCTTCCAAGCAGAGGGACATGGTTCCAAGAACAGCGTTGGGGGAAAGGTAAGGTCAGGGAGCTCAGAATGAAAGCAGAGAGCCTGGGTGGGTGTCAGTGACAGGTTTGGGGGGCTGAGAACTCCTGGGTGATGTGACTGGTGAGGAACTATATAAGTAAGGTGAGAGAGGATGTGGTCAGCAGAGCTATGAAGCCAGCAAGGCAGGAAATCAGAGGAGAGTGGCTAGCTTTGTGATTTTCCTCCAAGTACCTTCTGAGGCCCATCAGCAAATCCACAGGCAGCAGGAGCTGGTCCTGGGTGGTGGTGGCAGGACTTTTGAGCTGGACCCAAGAAGATGAGAAAGAATCAGGTCTGAGACAGAACACAGGCAAAGAGACAGGAATGAACGACAAAGATAAAAAAAGTTTGTGACCTTTATGAAATTTACACAGGCACCAATGTTTCCGTTACCAATAGCCTCAGACCTAAAGCGGCGTGCTTCCTGTGCAGACTCTGAGAGACAGAGAGACAGAGAAACAGAGCCAGAGCAATAACAATAAGACGAAAGTAGAGAGGAAGAGAAAGTGGCTGGGAGAAACACAGAGGGGTTCCAAGTTAGAGGAAAAGGTGCAAATACCACCATCCTCTCAATCCAGGATGTGTTTTGGGAGCTGAGAGGCCTGAAACAACCCTCTGTAGGAAAGCCCTTTGGGCGGAATCCTTCTTCAGTGTGGGTTCATTCACTCATGCTGTGACTAAGGATTGGCTGAGCACCTCCTGTGTGAAAGGAACAGTGTCAGGCACTGGAGATAAGAGAGAGGAAGACAGACACAGCCCTGGCCCTCTTGGAGCTTACAGACAGATCTTAACTAATAACAATAAATTTACTACAGTTGAATCAAGGCCTGTGGACAAGGTCACAGGGTGCTATGACAGCATTTGTGGGGAGGGAGGAAGGGGGCACTGCTGTCCGCTTTTCCTCGGTGGAAGGTGGGAATGGACTTCTGTCAATTGCCAGAGCTTTAAAACACATGCTGAGGCTTTCTCCTTACCTAACCACTCTTATTTTCCCCTTCTTTCAGTTTCCCCACTGCACAATGTGAGGCTGTTTGGCTTTGGAAAGGTAGGTAGGGAGTACACCTCCCCTTGGTGACATCAGAGAGCCAACTCTCCTCCCCTGACACGAGATCTGAGGGCTGGTTCCCAGGACTGGGATTGGGCCTCAGTGATATCTTCCTCCTTAGTTCGCTCCACTTTCAAAATGTGGAGAACCCTACCCCTCAACTATTCCTTCCCACCTCCAAAATAGTGATCAGCTTCATCCCATTTATTCATCATTCATTCATCCGGTGTTTTCTAAGTGTTCCAGTCTCATCCTCTTCTATCTTTTCTGCCATCTTTCCTGCACTTTATCCTCTCCCTCTTTATTGACTCTTTCCCCTTAGCTTTTAAACATATTCAAGTCTCAGCCATCTTTAGATGGCCTCCTTTAGATGGAGGTTTAGATGAATCTCCCTTTACTGTACTCTTCAGTTACCACCCTCTTTACAAACTTTTTTTTTAATTATTTCATTTTTTTTTTGAGAGAAAGAGAGAGAGAGAAAGTTCGAGTGGAGGAGGGGCAGAGAGAGAGAGGGAGAGAGAATTCCAAGTAGGTTCCACATTGTCAGTGTGGAGCCTGATAAGGGCTTGAACCCACGAACTGTGAGATCATGACCTGAGCCAAAGTCGGATGCTTAACCGACTGAGCCATCCAGGCGCCTTGACGGTCAAACTTTTTGGAAGAATTACCTACATATGGGGTCACCATTTCTCTCCTCTCACTTCCTCACCTCTGCAAGGTTCTTCCTCATTAGGGTCACCCCTGACTTTACAGGGACCCTGCAGTCCTTATGTTGCTTGACATCTCAGCAGCAGCCAACACAATCGACTATTCTACAAACACTTCTGGTGTCCTTACCTTCTTAGCAGTTCCTTCTCTGTTGCATAAGGAAGGACTTTGGTTGTTCCTTAAACCCCAGAGTTCTGCCTAAGATCTTATGCCCTTTGCACTCTCTACACACTCTATGTGGTCTTATTCTCTCCCCAGCTTCAATGACCTCCATGTGCCAGTGAGCACCCTATCTCCAGTCCGGATCTTTCTGTGGAACTCCAGTTTAATCCATGGTCCACCGAAAAACTCCATTTGGATATTTCACAATGCTCAAAGTAGTACAAACATAGTATGTTCTTTTTTTTTTTTAATTTTTTAATGTTTATTTATTTTTGAGACAGAGAGAGACAGAGCATGAATGGGGGAGGGCAGAGAGAGAGGGAGACACAGAATCGGAAGCAGGCTCCAGGCTCTGAGCCATCAGCCCAGAGCCCGACGCGGGGCTCGAACTCACGGACCGCGAGATCGTGACCTGAGCTAAAGTCGGACGCTTAACTGACTGAGCCACCCAGGCGCCCCCAAACATAGTATGTTCTAAATTGAATTTGTCAGCTCCCCTCCCCACCCCCACCCCGGCCCCGGCCAAACCTGTTTCTCCTCCAGCACCACTATTCAGTTAAATTTAAGTTCAATAAATATTGGATGCTTACTGCCACCCATGCTAGGCAGGAACTGTGTGCTAGGCATTGTCATTTAAGATGACCAATATGGCTCCTGCCTTCTCATAACAAAATACAGTGTGATAATCACTATGATAAGAAAAATACTATCAGCTGTGGCAGCACATACAGGGTGTACCCAATTGATCCATGCCAGAAACCTGGCAGCCAACCTTCATTTCTCTCTTTTCTCACTACTCATATTTAGCTGATTACTAAATCTTTTCAATCTACCTACTTCCTTTAAACTCTACAACCATCATCCTCTTTCGCCTGGATAATAGAACCTCCTAACGGTCTCTTTGCATATAGTCCTGCCCACCTCCAGTCCATTCCTGGCCCAGCAGCCAGAGTGACCTTTCTAAAGCACAAAAATGCCCTGCTACTCCCCTGACTTAACCTTTCGAAGGCTTCTCATTGTCCTCAGAGTAAGGTCCAGATGTTACAGTACGGTTTACAGAGACTTTCTCCCTTGAGCCCAACCTTTTCATGCTCCCTACCACAAACTCTAAACTCTCGCCATACACTAATTCCTCACATTCCTGAAGTGCACTGAGGTCTCTGGTCCTGTGCATATATTTTTTTTTCCCTCTGCCTGAAACGCTTCCTCTCCAATCCCACCAATCTTCACTGGCTAACTTTTACTTACCGTTCTGATCTCAGCTGAAAGTTCACTTGCACAAGAAGCCCTCTCTCAACCACTTAGAATTGGGTAGAGGCCCTAACTAGGAGCTCCCACAGCAAGTTTTACATGCCCCCTTATGATTTTCATGAAACTTTAATGTGTTTTTAAGTTTACTTATTTATTTATGTAAGTAATCGCTGCACTCAGTGTGGGGCTTGAACCCATGACCCTGAGATCAACAGTTGCCTGCTCTTCCAACTGAGTCAGCCAGGCGCCCTGACTTTCATGAAACTTTAAAGATACTTTTCTGACTTCCGAGGAAGTCTGTGAGCTCTGCTAAGGCAGAAGCCTGTATCTGTTTTATTGATAATTGTACCTTCAATGCCTTGTATAGTGCCTGGCATAAAGGAACTTCTCTGTGCCTTGGTTTTCCCATCTGTAAAACAAGAATGAGAGCTTGTTTTTTTTGTATTTTGTTTGTATTTTGTTAAGTAACCACTTAACAAAAGTAGCTCATTGTTTGTATTTTGTTAAGTAACCACTTTCTTATAGCTCACATTTTATGGGAAAGAAATTTGGACAGGGCTCAGTTGGGCAGCTATTCTATCCCATGTGGCATTGGCTAGGGTCATTTAGTGATATTCAGCAGGCAGGTGGATTGGTCTGGAGAGCTTCTCTTGCATAGCTGACACCTTGATGGGGATGACGGGAAAGCTGGAGCTGTCAGCCAGAGTGTCAACATGAAACTTCTTCAGCATGGCAAGGTGGTAAGACTTCTTATGTGGCTGCTCTGAGCTACCAGAGCGTTCCAAGAAGCCTGAGGAGAAGCTGCAGGGCCTAGCTTCAAAATGTCCAGATATATCTACACATACACATATATATATGTGTATGTATATATATATATATATATATATATGCACATAAAGTTGTTAGAACAGTGCCTAACTCATAAGTGCCATTAGGTATTAATTATTCTTTTTTTAAGTTTATTTAAGTAATCTCTACACCCAAGGTGGAGCTGGACCTCATGACCTCGAGATCAACAGTCACATGCTCTTTGATTGAGCCAGCCAGGCACCCCAGGTAATAATAATTCTTAAAGGGATGGAGAAACGAGTAAGTATCCCTTTCTCAATTACTGATATGCACTTCCTCCTAAAGTATATACTTATTGCCAAACTCTTAGCCTTCTTTCTTCCCTTCAATCTGACCTTTTCCCTACATGTGCTCCCTCACCTTCAGTGAAACTGTCTACCTGTAATTAGCTGCAGACCGGTAGTAAATCATTGTTTAATAGTCACGTTCTCTTTTGTTAATAGGATATCTACATTCATTTCCATTGGGTCACTAAAGTAAGTTCATCCTCTCATCTGGATAACTCCGTTTCTTGCGAACCCAAATCGAGAGTCGGCCTTTGCTGGTGGCCGCTGTCACGACGCCACTTCAGCAAGACTAGAAGCGGCCTTGGCTTCCGTCACCGCCTTCCGGCTGCCGTAGAGGATCAAAGCACATTGGACTCCACTCGTAAACTACCCCTCCCGCTCTCCCACCAAAAAAGTGCCACTCTAGCACAGCCTCTGCAGCCTCCCCATCTCTCTGATATTGTTTTCCTGTTTCCTGGTGTGGCATGATGGGAGAAGTAGTTTACTTTCTGTGAGCGGCGTGCAGGGAATGCCACGGTTCAGAACTTCATTTCCCGGCGTGCGTCGCGGTGGACGCTCAACCCGCAGGCCGGAGGCCGGTTCCGGTTGCATCAGCGTGGGATTCACGGCGAAATGAGACTGTTCGTGAGCGAGGGCGCCCCGGGGAGCTTACCCGTGCTGGCCGCCGCGGGCAGGGCCCAGGGCAGAGAGGAGCTGCTTATCAGCACCGTAGGCCCCGAAGGTAGTCGGACTGGCTGGTGCTGGTGGGCGGTGGATGAGGGGGGCGGAACCGAAACACACCCAACACGCATCCAGCAGTTGTCTTCCCCAAACCTCCATCCCCCATCACGCACTCCCGTCAGCCTCCTCCCCCATTATCCTCGGTCAGCCCACTTCTCTTCTCCCAGTCACGTCTTTCATTAGTCGCTTCCCTCGATTACTTTCAGTATACCCCTTTCCTCACCTCTAGTCTCCCCCCTTCATCTCCCAGTACCCAGCGTCACTCAAGTGAACCTCTTCCCCATTCCAACTTTCTCCCGCACTTATCAGGCATCTCCCATCCCCCACATCCTCTCTAGTTATTCATCACAACCCCCCAGGCACCCCTTTGTCATTTTTAGGAGACCTTGCTCTCCTCTCCTAAAATACGCAGACAACAAACACACGGACTCCTTCGTTTTACCTCTTCCCAGCCATCTGTTTGGGCGACTCTTAATAGCGGTTCTCTTGTCAGTTTTCCCAGTTCTCTTAATTTTGTTCTCCCGCTCTTCTCTTAGATCATTCTCAGTTACTGTCCGTTGTTCCAGTGTTTGGCTGCAGCACTGTCCCAATACCACCACCCCTCTGCAATGCCCATCTGTTGCCTCCAGCTGGCGGTCCCAGCTGAACACCTGCTAGTCTGTCCAGCTCATTCAGGACCCACCCCCTTTCAGTGGTCCTATCCAGAAAACTTTCCAGTGTCTTTTCCCCCCTTTTCCCTGAACAATGCGAAGTTGTCCATCTAAGTTGACGGAGTTTTTTTTTTTTTTTCTTTTCCTTGTTTTTTTCACTCATTTTTCTCTTCTGCATCAGAGTGTGTGGTCCCGTTCCTGACCCGGCCTAAGGTCCCTGTTTTACAACTGGATAGTGGCAACTACCTCTTCTCCACTAGTGCAATCTGCCGGTCAGTATCGGTCCTTAAGGCAGGAAGGTGGCTGAATAAAGTCGGGGCTTACTGTCCCCTGTGTGACTTTATTTGCCACCACTGTTTCACTATGGGGTGAGAAATGGGCTGGACAGATGGGCCTTTCTAGTTCTACCTTCTGTCGCTCTCTCTGGGCAGATACTTCTTTTTGTTATCTGGCTGGGAGCAAGATGACCTCACCAACCAGTGGCTGGAGTGGGAAGCTACAGAACTGCAGGTGGGACTGAGATATGGGGGGTGGCAGGCAGGCCCTTGCTCTACATACCCATCCTGACCTGCATCTCCCACATTTTAGCCAGCCTTGTCTGCTGCCCTGTACTATTTAGTGGTCCAAGGCAAGAAGGGGGAAGATGTTTTTGGCCCAGTCCGGAGAGCCCTGACACACATTGACCACAGCTTGAGTCGTCGGAGCTGTCCTTTCCTGGCTGGGGTGAGTTGGGCTTTGAGATAGGGATCAGGGAAAGCTGTATGATAAAAGAATTAAGAAGGAAGGCTATATCCAGAGTGCAAAACCTAGCACTGCCCCTTGTTAGCAGTGTAACCTAGAAAAATCACCAGACTCTCTAATCCTCAGTTTTTCCTCATCTTTGAAATGGGGTAATGTTAGTAGCCACCTCATTGGATTATTGTGAGGATTAAGTGAGGTAACTTAAAGTGCTTAACAGAGTGCTTGATGCGTAGTCACAAAGTGCTTAGGGAATGTTAGACGTTATTGTATACCTTGGGAAGAAACTGAGTATTTTACCTGTGGACCTTTTTCTTTTCTCAACGAAGGAGACGGAATCTCTAGCTGACATTGTTTTGTGGGGAGCGCTATACCCATTACTTCAAGACCCAGCCTACCTCCCTGGTGAGAACTGTGCATATCACTTCACGCCCAGCCCCAACCCAGGAGGTTGGTGTAGGGAGTACAGAATGGGCAATAAAATACTGAGGATCCGCTTTGAGGCATAGCTTGACAGGGCAGCCATAGCAGAAAGATGGCTGAGGGAACTGGGGAAGATAACTGGAGAAACTTCCTGAAGAGAGGGAGGAGGTCCACCTTTGCCTCTCCATTCCGGGTCTTGCTGATTGATTCCCTTTTTTTCTCCCTTCTCCACAGAAGAGTTGGGTGCCCTGCACAGCTGGTTCCAGACACTGAGTTCTCAGGAGCCATGTCAGAGAGCTGCAGAGACTGTGCTGAAGCAGCAGGGTGTCCTGGCCCTCCGGCCCTACCTCCAAAAGCAGCCCCTCCCTAGCTCCTTTGAGGGGAGGGCTGTCAGCAATGAGCCTGAGGTTTGGAACAGAGCAGTGGGGTCCCCACAGAGCTTCAGTACTTGGGGGTGGAGGTGGCTTGGAGAGGGACTTTGACCATGGCCATTATTAACTCTTTCCTTTGTTGGAGAGCAAGGAAGGAGTTTCTTTAGTCTTTGGGCCCCCTCACCTGGTGAGGGATTGTATCCACTCTTTATAGGAGGAAGAACTGGCTACTCTGTCTGAGGAGGAGATTGCCATGGCTGTAACTGCTTGGGAGAAGGGCCTGGGAAGCTTACCCCCACTTCGGCCACAGCAGAATCCTGTGTGAGTAGGCACAGATGAGTGGGGCTTGGTTTCTTTCTTACTTTTTTTTTTTTTTTTTTTAATGTTTATTTTGGAGAGAGAGGGAGAGACAGAGCATGAGTGGGAGAGGGGTAGAGAGAGAGGGAGACACAGAATCCGAAGCAGGCTCCAGCCTCCGAGCTGTCAGCACAGAGCCCGATGCGGAGCTTGAACTCACGGACCACAAGATCGTGATCTGAGCTGAAGTCAGATGCTTAACCGGCAGAGCCACCTAGGCACCCCGAGTGGGGCTTGGTTTCTTAAAGGGAGATTACCGATAGAGCCAGTGGGGCTTGGTTTCTTAAAGGGAGATTACCGATAGAGCCAATATCTGTTTGCCAGGTCCCCTTTGCTGGCCTCTTTAATGGTCATCTTTTCCTTTGGCACTTTGTACCTCTCGCTGCACTGATCCAGTTACCAGTTACATAAGAGAATGTAACCAGTCACCAGTTACGTAATAGAATGCAACCCCCCTGAGGGTAGAGCCCCAGACATACTCACCTTTATGTTTGCTACAGTAGTAAGCACACTCATAATGAGAGAGAAGTCACACTGACACAATGAGGAGCAGCACACAGTGTGTTTATAGTGCTTAGGGGCTTGGGATACAAGGATGACGGGGCGGAAGGTGGTTGTCTTGAAGGAAGGCTTCCCCGAAGGAGTTGATTTCTAAGTGGGATTTCAGAGAAAATTATGGTATGCAGTTAATAGGGAGCAAAGTCAATGACTGCAAGAGAAATCAGGGTTTTGTTTTTGTTTTTGTTTTGTTTTTTTTTCTTAAGGAAATGAGCTATAAAACTTTCTGGGAAGTAGTTGCAACATCTAACTGGATGTGTATATCAGCTGGGAAGAAAGGATGAGGTTAATCAGAGGAATCATTTGAGTCTTTGTTAATAGTGGAAACCATGGGAATCCAAGGGGCGCCTGGCTGGCTCAGTCAGAGCGTTCAATGCTCAGTAGAGTGTTCAACTCTTGATCTCGGGGTCGTGAGTTCAAGCCCCATGTTGGGCGTGGAGCCTACTTAAAAAAAAAAAAAATAGGAAAGAAACCGTGGGAATCCTGAGTTCTCAGGATGCCCAAAGTTGAAGGACATGGTAAAAGTGGGAGCCAGGGAGTATAGGTTGAGAATGGTTGGAAAGGTGAAAGGAGCCCTGGTGAGGGGTCAGTGCCAAGGAGGGGGGGTGGGTACCCAATTGTACAGCTGAGCTATCAGGTGGTGAAGCATAGAGAGGAGTGGATTGAATGACTTCAGACAGCAGATTACGTGCCACGACTAAGCATGCACCTGAAATAGTGTGGGGGGAGGGTGGCTATGAAGGCAGTAGCTGATGCCTGCTGATTTGAGTAGGGCCGCAAGGAAATAACTGACATGAGTTAGGGACGGGAGAGTAGGGGGTATGGGAGAACTTGGGAAGACATGAAGATGGGGTGGCAGGCTGTGAGCATTTCAGACAGTGACTGGAGGTAATGCTTCCATGACACCTGGGTAGGAGAGGACACGACAGTGCTGAGAAGGGATGCTTGGGTAGTGTCGAAGTCTGGGGGGTGTAGTGGTTGACAGAGCCAGAGAAAGTTTTGTCGATACCCAGCAAGTTGGAGCCTGAGAATGAGCGGCTGGAAAAGAAGCAGTTATGATAGTAAAGGCGGACAGAGGTCGGTGTGGAATGCAGCTCTTTAAGAGCAGTACCTGGGCTTGCTCACTGTGGCAGGGACCTACACTTGCAACTGTAGGGGGTCTTGTGGTTTTGGGGGAATTCATAATGCTGTGGGTTCGTGTGGGGAAGACTTCAGATGTACCTGAGTCTGTGACAATAGAACAGATCCGTGTGGGTGTTCTGTGCCCTGTTGGTCCCTCTTGACCCTTGCTTCTCCCCCATGAACTGTTCTTTTCCTCCTTCCCTACTAGGTTGCCTGTGGCTGGGGAAAGGAATGTGCTCATCACCAGTGCCCTTCCTTACGTCAACAATGTCCCCCACCTTGGAAACATCATTGGTTGCGTGCTCAGTGCTGATGTCTTTGCCAGGTGGAGCCAGCTGCAGGGGAAGGGACCTCCTAAGGGAGCAGTGGGCCCAAGCGAATAGAATGCCTCGAGTAGAGAGGATCCTGGGGACATGGGAGGGTCTGGGACGGGGCCCCTGTAATCCCCATATCCCCTTCCAGGTACTCCCGCCTCCGCCAGTGGAACACCCTCTATCTGTGTGGGACAGATGAGTACGGTACAGCGACAGAGACCAAGGCTATGGAGGAGGGCCTGACCCCCCAGGAGATCTGTGACAAGTACCACGCCATCCATGCCAACATCTATCGCTGGTTTAATATCTCATTTGATATTTTTGGTCGTACCACCACTCCACAGCAGACCAAGTAGGTTTCCTCTAATCAGGCAGAAATAGAAGGTGGATACTGGGGCTGGGGGCAATGAAAATATCCTGGAGACTGAAGGAACCGGAAGTGCTGTTTAGGCATCCCTCTCAAACTTAGGATCTGAATATTGCCCTGAAATGTATCCCAAGCGTGGGGATTCAGTGGTTGAAGAGGCCTGACCAGGGCTGAAGAAGCAGCCAAGGATGGGAAGAGATAGGACTTAGGCTTAAAGGAAGTTTCTGCCTTCCCTCTGCCGCCTCTCTGCTCTTCTCTGGCTGCTGTTGAGTTTTAGGACCTTCCCTTCCACTCCTATGTTGGTTTATAGCAAATATACTCATTCTTCCTCTGCCTGACACGCATCCTTACAAAAACTGTATAGTAGACAGGTCGGTAGCTTAATAGTGTTCAGCAGTTTAGCAGTTGGACTGATTAATTTTCACTTCAGGACATATCGAAAAAGAGTATAGTCCTATCCTTTTAGAGATTTTTGTTAGCAAAGAGCACAAAACTGTTAAGTTTATATTTGACAAACATAAGTTCGGAAGTGTTGAGGGAAGGGACTGTGTGGGGAGTAAGGGATATATGAGGGGTCTGGGCTCATCCAGTAAAACTCCCTGAAATTGACTAGATGGCCTTGGCCTTGAGGGGCCTTCTGCCCGATTTCTTCGGCACTGGGACTGATTTGGGGCCTGGGTGCAGTGACAGGACGGAGGGGTGCACCACTTCCTCTGACTTCCTCTGATCCGGCCCTCCCCTGTCCCTGATTCACTTTGCCAGAATCACTCAGGACATCTTCCAGCGGTTGTTGACCCGAGGTTTTGTGTTCCAAGATACTGTGGAGCAGCTGCGGTGTGAGCACTGCGCCCGCTTCCTGGCTGACCGCTTTGTGGAAGGTGTGTGTCCCTTCTGTGGCTACGAAGAGGCCCGAGGTGACCAGTGTGACAAGTGTGGCAAGCTCATCAATGCCATTGAGCTCAAGGTGAGAGGAGGGTCTCATGGAAGCCCAGAAGGGGAGACAGTCTGTATTATTCAGGGATTCCCAGGCTTGTCCCATTCAGGATTTTTATTTTAGCATTCAGGACCTTTCGTCGGTGTCTCTTTTTGCCCCAGCTCATTGTTTGGTTCATTGGACGTTTACTGAGCATTTACTACATGCTGAGCATTGTGCCAGGGAAGAGACAGGATGAGTGTATGCTTCCCTACCTTTGTTCCTGCTTCAGATCACCTGATCTGCATGTGTGTAGTTCTTTCTCTCTTCTGTAAACACGTGTTCTTTTCTCCACGTTTACTCATGTGTTAGTTTATTCATTTATTTATACAACCCCTGTGTTTTGAGCTCTTGTGATAGGGTGGTCACTGGGAACTGCTGGGGATGTAGCACTGAGTAAGACAGATCTTTGTGTAGTGCAGGGAGGAGACCAGCCCTAGGGACAAGAATGTATGTACATGATAAACTGCCAGGAGGATGTGACAGTGGCCTCTGGGTAAAGATTTTAGCCAGGTGATCGGGGAAGACCTCTCAGACGAGGTAACACTCCTGAACTGAGAGTTTAACTGAAGAATGAAAAGGAGCAAGCTGGGCGATGAGGGGTTGAGAGTGTTCCAGGCAGAACGAGCAGGAAATGCAAAGGCACAAGGCAGCAAGCAGCTGAAAAGGCAGAATGGAGAAGGCCAGTGTAGCTATAGCACAGTGACAGGGAAGGGGGATTAGGGGGGGTCAGAGAGGTCAGCGGTGACCAGATTACCAGGGCCGGGAAGCCATGTGGGAGCTGAATGGTAGGCTGCTCCTTGGAAAATGGATGGGAGGGAAGCAAGAGAGAAAGTGGGGAGACCGGTTTGGAGGCCAGAATGGTAACTCAGAAATGGGATGCTGGTAGGTTGGTTTAGGTTAGTAACAGCAGAAATGGGGAGAAAAAAAGGATTCGAGATAGGTTTTGGAGGTAGACTGTACTGGATAGATGAATTCTGGGTGAGGGGAAGTCAAGGAAACGATGACTTGGAAGTTTTTGGCTTGAGCAGCTTTGGTAGACAGTAGTGCCATCTACAAACGTGGGCAGGCTTGGTTGAAGGGCAGGAGTTCCGGTGGAGGGCAGTGAGACTGTTGGGTTTGTCCAGTTTGCGGTGCCTGTTAAACACCCATGTAGAAGTGGTAGGTAGGCGGCTGCAGATAGGCGTGTAGAGCTCAGGACAGAGGTCCTGAGAGAGTTCTAATGGCTCACCTTTAGAAGCCCAGATCGGGATGCCTAGCTGGCTCAGTTGGTAGAGCATGCAAAGTCTCAGGGTCACGAGTTCAGGCCCCACGTTGGGCGTGGAGTGTACTCAGACAAGAAAAGAGTCGAAAGCTCAGTTCTAACCTCACTAGGAAGCTTTCATTGATTAGCCCCACCTGACTGTTTAGTCCTCTAATCATCACTCACCAGTGTTTGCATAGTTAGTTTGTGCCACAAATATTTCTTGACATTTTGCTTTGGAAAGGTCCGCACTCCCTAACTTGATTGTAACTTCCTCAGGGAGAGGAACTGTGTATCTGTGCCCCTTCTTTCCCTCACACAGCTGCATACAGTGCAGTGCTCTCTACCTAGCCTGTGCTCAGAGAATGCTTTTTCCTTATTTATTTATTTATTAAAGATTTTATTGATTGGTTGATTTTTAATTTTTTAAAAATCTTTATTTATTTTTGAGAGACAGAGTGTGAGCAGGGGAGGGGCAGACACAGACTCTGAAGCAGGCTCCAGGCCCTGAGCTGTCAGCACAGAGCCCGACACGGGTCTCAAACTCACGAACCGTGAGATCATGACCTGAGCCAAAGTCGGACGCTCAACCGACTGAGCCGCCCAGGCACCCCTAGATTTTATTTTTAAGTAATCTCTACACCCACCGTGGGGCTTGAATTCACAACCCTGAGATTAGGAGTTGCGTGCTCTGCTGACCGAGCCAGGCAGTCGCCCCTGTTTTTTCCTGTTCTTTGGAGTGATAGGACAGAGTCGTGAAACTCTCAGTAACCAATGTTATGCTGTGTAAACTTGAGTCTTCAATTTCTCAGAAGGCCAAGTAAGCATGGAGCTAAGTGAGATGGCAGACTGGGGAGCTCATCCCTTTGTGCCTCACGCCTTGCCTGCACAGCTCCCCCTGGCCTGTGGTCCAGATCCTGATTATCCCACCTTGCATCACGCCTTCCCTTCAATTTCCCTTCACAGAAGCCTCAGTGTAAAGTCTGCCGGTCGTGCCCTGTGGTGAAATCCTCTCAGCACCTGTTCCTGGACCTGCCTAAGGTAAGTGGGCCTTTCCCTCAAGCTATGGATCTCCCATCCATATTTCAGTTTTGTCAGTTTTCCCAGTAATATCCTTTACAGCATAATTTTTCCTTTAGTATGGAACCTAGTTCAGGATCATGTATTCCATTTAGTTTTTCTCTCTTTGGTTTCCTTTTATCTGAAACAGTTCCTCAGCCTTTGTCTTTTATGACATTAACAGTTTTTAAGACTGCAGTCTCTAATCACCTCCCCACCCCAAGTAGACTATTCCTCATTTTGGATTTGGCTATTTTGCCATGATGAAATAAATTCAGGTTCTGCGTCCTCAGTTGTAATACTATATAAATGATATCATGTCCTTTCCGGAGGCACCTGATAGCCATCTCCCCCTCATTGGTGATGTTGATTTTGTCTGGTCAAGATGTTATTCAGTGTCTCCATTGTACAATTAACATTTCCCCCCTTGCAGCTTATAAGCAGTCTGTGGGAGTATACACAAAATCGTTCCATTCTGCCTTCCTGCCAGCAAAGTGTGTGCCTATTTCCCCATAGCCTCACCAATAGACTGTGTCGTCAGGCTTCAGAAGCTATGGTATTTATGTGGGTAAATCACATAAACCATCCCTTCCAACAGATTTATCTGTTTTTCTGCTTACAAAAGTGAAATAAGCTTATTTCTAAAATTTCAGGTAGAAATACAGTACAAAACTAGATGTGTTCTCCATAATTCCATCTGAGAATAAAGCACTGATACATATTTTCCTTCAAAATTTTGTCTGAGCTTCTGTGTGTTGTTACTTATTTTTATTATGATAGGATTGTATATTGTTGTTTTGCAGTTTGCTTCATTTAATATATCTCAGAGGTCTTTACACGTCAGTACATGCGGATCTAACTCCCTCTTTAATGGCCTTGCAAGTATTTCATTGTAATGATATATCATATTTCCATAACTCTACTGAACCGTGGGAGTTAGTTTCAATTTTTTTGCTATGATGAACAGTGTACTTCTTTATATACGTATCCATACGCTTATGTGTATTTCTATTGAAATAATTCCTAGCAGTGGAATTGCTATGTCACAGTCACGAGTCTTTTAATTGTATATTGCCAGACTACTCCAGAGAGGTCATACCTGTTTATCTTCATGCGAACCATGTATGAGACTGTCCTAAATCAGCCCTCTTTCTCTGCCATCTCAGCTGGAAAAACGACTGGAGGAATGGTTGGGGAAGACATTGCCTGGCAGTGACTGGACACCCAATGCCCGGTTCATCATTCGTTCTTGGCTTCGAGATGGCCTCAAGCCCCGCTGCATAACCCGAGACCTCAAATGGGGAACCCCTGTACCCTTAGAAGGTTTTGAGGACAAGGTAAAAAGCCTATGCTTTGTTCATATGTCATATTATTCTGCCTTGGGTTTGAGACCCTGGACTAGCAGAATAGACTGTTGATTATGTCTTGCTTCAGTCAGAGACTGGGTTAGGGAAGTTTTCCAGTGTTCGTTCATCCTATTGTATCTCTCTCCTCCTGGCCCTTCAGGTATTCTATGTCTGGTTTGATGCCACTATTGGCTATGTGTCCATCACAGCCAATTATACAGACCAGTGGGAGAGATGGTGGAAGAACCCAGAACAAGTGAGCAGCTCTTGGTTAGCCTGTCTATGGGGAGGGTGTGTGCATATGTGTGTTGAGGTGGTTAGAATTGGGTACCTGGTCTTTCTTGGGCCTTTGAAGACGGTCTCAGGAGCTTTGTCTCCCAACTGTATTTTGTAGGTGAACCTTTATCAGTTCATGGCCAAAGACAATGTTCCCTTCCACGGCTTAGTCTTTCCTTGTTCAGCCTTAGGAGCTGAGGACAACTATACCTTGGTCAACCACCTCATTGCTACAGGTACCCTGGAAAACTGAAGATGGGGATGTTGCTAGGGAATGAGGGCTGAGGCAGTATTTGGAAGAAGATCTTGGAGAGGTTCTGGATCTTGAGTTAGGAGTTGAGATGAAATAGGAATACTTAGAAGATGAGAACTCAACCCAGAAGAAAGCAGAAGTCTGAAGCTAAAATTTTGTAATGGGTAGAAGCGAAGGGGAAAAAGTAGAATGGAGAGGAAGAGATCTCCAAGTTCTGTGCAGGCCAGCTATTCAAGGAGAAGTGTAACTAGTCATTCACAATTGAGGTTGAGGGAGAGGAGAGAAGAGTTAGTGGGTCAGAGAGGGAAAGGTGCGATTTGAACAGATGGTTCTCATTCTCCTCTGTCCAGAGTACCTGAATTACGAGGATGGGAAATTCTCCAAGAGCCGGGGTGTAGGAGTGTTTGGTGACATGGCCCAGGACACAGGGATCCCTGCTGACATCTGGCGCTTCTATCTGCTATACATTCGGCCTGAGGGCCAGGACAGTGCCTTCTCCTGGACAGACATGTTGCTCAAGAATAATTCTGAACTGCTTAACAACCTGGGCAACTTCATCAACAGGTGGGACTCAGTTGGGGGGGGGGGGGGTAGAGAGTCAGCAGAGGGGCGGGGGGGGGGGTGGGGCGCTGGCTAGCTCTGCTGCACTCGGTAGGAGACATTGGAAATGTGTTTTCTCCCAGCAAAAAAGTGTACTTACAGATCATTGGAAAAATTTGGCTAAAGAAGGGGGTTATCTTAGGGTAGGGGTAGGAGATGTTTGCCGTACTTTTTGGGGTTTTTGTTACTTTAGGCTCACATTCCATGATTGGTCTCTGTCTCAGCTATTCCGCAATCTAAAGAAGTATACTCTGTGGCTACCCATCCTTTCAGATTTGGTTGTTAACTGCACTTCACAGATAGTCTCTACTAGAGTATTGGATAGCAAGTAACAGATTTCAACTTGGTTATTCTGAGTATTGATTTCTTAAAAATAAAATGAGGTTGCTTGACTTTATCAGGTTCTTAGGGGAGAGAGAGAACAAGACATTTTTTTTTCTTTTTTTGAGGGGGGCGAGGGGCAGAAGGAGAGAGAGAATCTTAAACAGGTTCCACAGTGAGCTCAGAGCCCCAAGCGGGGCTCAGTCTCCAAACTGAGATCATGGTCCGAGCCGAAATCAAGAGATGGACGCCTAACCGACTGAGCCACCCAGATGCCCCAAGGAATGAATTTTTAAGCTTTGCCTTGAGGGCTGCCAGGAGGTGTCAATTCTGAGAGAATGGAGAATTATGAAAATCAGGTCAAATTTCTACAAGGACATTGGGCAGTAATTCCTTTTCTCTTCCTTCTCCTTCCTTACTCCCATGAAGAGCTGGAATGTTTGTGTCTAAGTTTTTTGGGGGCTGTGTCCCCGAGATGGTGCTTACTCCTGATGATCGGCGCCTGCTGGCCCATATCACTCTGGAGCTCCAGCACTATCACCAGCTGCTAGAGAAGGTTCGGTAAGTAACCTGCACCTCTGCCTCATCTCAGTAATCTGCTGGCATGTTGAGAGCCCCATACTGGTCCCTCTGGGACTTTCCACTTCAGTTTGCCTCCTCCCTTCCCAGGATCCGGGAGGCCTTACGCAGTATCCTCACCATCTCTCGCCATGGCAACCAATACATTCAGGTGAATGAGCCTTGGAAGCGGATTAAAGGCAGCGAGGCTGACAGGTAAGTTTGTGGAATAACGTGGGGGATAGGCTGGGTCCTTCTGGAAATTCTGACTAATATCTCTTCCCCAGGCAGCGGGCGGGGACAGTGACAGGCTTGGCGGTGAATATAGCTGCCTTGCTGTCCGTCATGCTCCAGCCTTACATGCCCACGGTTAGTGCCACCATCCAGGCCCAGCTGCAGCTTCCAGCTCCAGCTTGCAGCATCCTCCTCACAAACTTCCTATGTACCTTACCAGCAGGACACCAGATTGGCACGGTAGGTCTCTCAGGGCTGGAGAAGCCAGCCTCTTAAAACCCCTACCTTTGCTATGCAGCCTTTGGGGAGGGGTCAGAGAACTTTGGACATAGGCCTCTTACAGCTGTTCTCTGAACCCCCTCCCCACTCCTCCCCACTCCGCACTCAGGCTTGTTTCTGATATAAAGTATCAGCTCACGAGCTCCATGTTATCTGTAGCCCACATATCATCATTGTTCTTCGTGCCAGAACCCAGTACCTGGCATGTAAAACTAATTGGTATACAGTCCATGTAGAGTAGATGTTTGAAGAAACACCATGGTCACCTGGTCTCCATAATGCTAACAGGAGGGATAAAGTAAGTTCACCTGTACACCCTTGTGTCAATCTGGCATCCTTAAAGAGTTTAAATAGTCTTGGACTTTATTAATATTTTGGGCTTTCCTAGTGAATGGCAGTGCTTTTTCTGGATTCTTTATTGAAATCAGCAGGTACATGCTCATTTGTTTCTTCTGTAACATTTAGAGCTCCTGAGTATCAGTGACGGATTAGAGAGGCCCTCTCTGTAATCTGGTAGCGTTTATACGTAATCAGTGAATGATTATGTACCTCTCTTCACAGGTCAGTCCCTTATTCCAAAAATTGGAAAATGACCAGATTGAAAGTTTGAGACAGCGCTTTGGCGGGGGCCAGGTGAGAAAGCTAAAGACTGTGCTGTCACCCAGCAAGAGCCATGGTGTCCTCTCCTTGTCCCCGAGTAGTCCTCACTCATTACTCTTTCCACCTTTTGACCCTGCTGCTTCCTTACTTATAGTTTTTCTTTCCTGTCTTAGCTGGAAGAGTCCTTGGAGTTAAAGGTAATCCCATTCCTCTGAGATGTTCTGTAAAGCTTGAGGTCGAGGGATATTTATTGAGCAGGTGATAACTTTGTTGTTGTTCTCTAGGCAAAAGCACCCCCCAAGCCAGCAGTTGTAGAGGCTATGGCAACAGCTGGACCACAGCAGATACAAGTGCTGACAGATGAAGTGACCAAACAGGTACGCAGCCTAAACCCTGTGGGAGACTGGACAAGCTGAATCCTAAATAGGTTCCTTCTGGTCTCACTGTTCTTTCCCCACCTGCTCTCCTTTTAGGGCAACATTGTGCGAGAACTAAAAGCACAAAAAGCAGACAAGAACCAGGTTGCCGCAGAGGTGGCTAAACTCTTGGATCTGAAGAAACAGTTGGCTCTAGCTGAGGGGAAACCCCTCGAAACCCCTAAAGGCAAGAAGAAAAAGTGAAAGTGAGAGCGTGGCTCATAGGAAGTCACTTTAATGGATATGGACAGTAATAAATAAATGTACAATCTCTATATACATGCTGAGACCCTTTCCTGTTGTCTACCCCAAGCTTTCCCCCTACTGAATAGATGGGGTCGAGGGTCACATCATTTGGCACTGATGAGAAGATGGTCAGCAGCCACTTCCACGAAAGGTAGGTAATAGCCTGAGGGGGGAAGTGATGGTTCCAACCGTTCACGCTTTGTGCAGATTAACCATTCGGTCAATCAGAGCTCGGCGAGTCGCCTCCACTTCCCTGGTCAGGCGCTCGATTTCCTGCTTGAGCCGTTCATTCTCTTCAGCTAGCTGTGCCACTTTTCTCTCATTCTGTTGTTCTTTCTCCTTCATGCGTTGCTTTCCAGCTCCAGCTAGGGACTGGCCACTCTGTTTCCGCTTCCTGGGTCTTTCTTGGTCTTCCTCTTCTTCCTCCTGAGCCAGGGAGCTCTGAATGGAATCAGGAGAGCGAGGGCTCTGGGAGGTGTTCGTGACCTCTGCTGGTCCTGGCTCCTCAGTTAGCCAAGCCAGAGAGGCAGGGTCAAGAGTGGTAAAAGTTTTTGATTCTTCCTTCAAGGGAATGAGGAAAGATAGAATAGATATTAGTTAAGAAGGGAAGGGCAAGACCCTCCCACCACCCTCCAGCTTCAGGCCTAGCATTCTCACCTCGTTTCCAGGGGGTGAAACATAGGTAGCCCCATTTTCATCTGAGGACAGCACCTCCTGCAGGTCCTCATACCAGGCTTCCAGCTCCCAGCTGGACAGTGTCCCGAAGGAAAAAGGCAATGACTCGGCTGCCATCTCTGCAGTTTGATCAGGCTCTGGAAAAGTACATACTCAGGATGTGGAGGTCAGGGGTAGGAGTGGAATAAGCTCCACAAAGCAGTTAAACAGTCTATACCCCAGGACGGCAAACTGGCCTGCTACCTGTTTGCAGATAAAGATTTATTGGAACATAACTACATCCGTTTACTTACATATTGCTTACGGCTGCTTTCATGTTACGACAGCGGAGACCTCGACATTCAAAATATTTACTGGTTGGCCCTTTAAAAAGTTTTCCAATTGGTCTATACTAACGTTCCTTCCTTGCTTTTGCCCAGCATATGAAGAAGCAAGGATCTGGAATATACATTCTTAGGCGATCCTAGTAAAAGTCCTCCGCCTCCCTGGGGGAACTTGTTGGTAGTTTCCAGGGGCAATTATCAGACCATCTGTGTTCCTTTCTCCTCCTGTGTGGGGAGTCCTTTGGGTGAGTCTAACCTTGATGGGGACTGAGGTTTGGTAAGACAAACCAATTATCTTTGTTGGGACTGACTGCTCACTCAGCCAGCTTTCAATTAGGACATGCTCTAAGAATAGTGATTTGGTCACCTAGTTAGGGGAAGGCCAGGAGGATGGATTTAGCCTGCCAGCAAAAGTTTGCTCAGATTCAGACCCTCCTCTCCTGTCTTCTTTAGGTGCTTTCATAACTTGTTAGGACTCCCAGTACAGTGACCCTAAGCAGCACCTCTTAGGAATTGGTTTTGGGAAAGGTTGGTTAAGTTTACCTGCTCTCAGGTATGGTGATGTATGAAGATACACTTCCTTCTGGAACACTGTAGGGATCAAAGACAGATGTTAGTCATTTTTTGGAAGGGAGAGAGGTAGCTTCTTTTATCTCCAGCCTCCTATTGGTGTTTCCTCATTTCCTGTCTTACAGGGTACAGTCAATGGTCCCTGCAGCCATTTCCAAGGACAGAAGACAGCCTTTATTTTTAGTTGCTGACATTAGTAGTCCTGATTACATAATAGAAAAGTCACGGCCAACTCTACTTTCTCTAAATTCAAACCTGCCAGGGTAAGGAACAAATCAAGTGGTATTCTCCTAATTCCATTCCCACACTGACATCCTCCAAATGCACATTTCCAGTCTGGACCTCTAATGAGATCTCCAACTGTGCTATTTAACTGCTTACCTGAATCTCCTTTTGGATGTCTAAAAGGCATCTCAGACTTTTATATGTCCAAAGACAAATCCCTGCTCACCTTTCCCTTCCATGGTCTTCCCCATCTCAGTAAATGGCATCTCTACTTGCTTAAACCAAAAACCTCAGAATCGTCCTTGATTCCTCTCTCACACCCCACAATTCAAACCACCAGCAAAAATTTTTAACTCATTCTTCAAAATCCCGGAATCTAAATATTTCTCACCAACTCCATTGTTTCCAATCCAGACCAAGTTACTGTTATCTCTGTTGGATTACTGCAGGTCTCCCAGTTTCTGTCCTTGCTACCCCTCCCCAAGTCTGTTCACTATAGGCAGCCAGAGTGAGCCCTTTAAAACTTAAGCCAGGTGCTGTCATCCTGCTCAAAACCCCCCAATGACTTCCAATTTCATGAATATGAAAGGCGAAGGTCTTTAAAATGGCTAAAAAGGCCCCATACCATCTCTTCCTTCCCTGCCCTGGATTTCTCATTGGCCACTCTCCCTCTTGCTCACTCTAGTCCAGCCAAACTGGCTTCCTGTCCCACAAAGAGACTGCATGCTCCCACCTTAGGACCTCTGTTCTTGCTGTTCTTCTGGAAAGCTCTTCCTTCCACATATTTGCCTGGCTTACTGCCTTGCCTCTTTTTAGATCTTACATTTAGAAGTCACTTCAGTGAGAGAATCCCTAACCACCCAATGTAAAACTAACCCCCCCACCCTGAGCATTCTCTACTTTTCCATGCTTTAGTTTTCTCCATGGCACTTAACATATGTTTGTGGTATGCCTTTTCCCACTGAAATATCAGCTCTGTGAGAGCAGAGATTTTTTTTTTTTCTTGTTCACGGATATATCTGGGCCCCAAAATGCATGGCATGTAGCAGGTATGTGTTAAATATTTGTTAGGAATGAGTGGATAAATTCTTCCCAGTCTCTCACAGGGAAGGGAGGAGGAAGCCCAGAGGCAGAGCAGTAGCTGCCTGTCCCTGGGGACTGGAGGTGCAATATCACCCAGAGTGTTTCTCTTCAGGGCTGTCCTCCCTGGGGAACCCTCCTTGCCTTCCAGTGTGTGGGCTGCAGCTTTCATCAGCAGTGGAGCCCCAGGCCAGAGGGCTGCAGAGCCAAACAGGGGGCTGGCCTGATGCAATGGTTACACAGAGATTAGTATGGAGACAGGACAGAGGGAAAGAGGCAGGGACCAATCTCAGGGGAAAGACAGTATACTGGAGAGGTCCCAAATGGCTTCCCACACTTAAGAGGTCCAGGATGCTCTCTTGTGCGGGAGGCCCAGAGACTTCTGGGGGAATGTGAAAACCTATCTCCAATCCCTGTTGTCCATCGGTACCCCTCCTCCCAAAAGCCTTGAGTCAGTTTCCTTAAGGTTCAATTTTCTGTTAGGGCGCGGAATGGCTATCCTGTGGAGGATCCAGGAGCGCCGGCTACCGACGTGGCCACTCTGGCCCTGAGACGCTGGGGCTGAGAAGGATTGGGGGTGGGGTAGGGGTAGTGCCGCTGACCGTAAGGCGGTGGCAGAGGCGTGAGCCATGGTCACCCAGGCGTCTTAGCGTGGGGGAGTGTCCTGCTGCCTCGCCTCCCACCGTACAGGCCTAAAGAGGCCGGGGGTCAGCAACATAAAATAAATCTCCCGAGGGCATCCAGACCCCTTCGACCAAGAGCACAGAGCAGGGCCCACGCTCCGGGCAGGGGTGGGGTGACGCTATCGTCCGAAGGAAGAGAGGTCTGCAAGCACCACTCCCGAATAAAGGATTCTCCCCATCCCTCCCTCGGACTGTCACTAATTTCATCGAGGAGGGGGTGGGGCCACATCCTAAAAACAAATGCCTGACTCGGAGGGGACAACTGGTGTTCCCGAATTTCGGAAGGTAAAGGGTAGATAAGGGATCAGTACTCGCCTCTCTCCTCAGGTTCCGGCTCTGATTTTGGCTTTGCTGCTGCCACCCGCTCATCTTCAACATGATATGCTCTGTGCCTTAGACTCAAGCCTCTGACCTCGGTAGCTGGGAGCGCCGATCTTTTAATAAGGCCTTGCCCTCCTCTCAGGGGCGGATCCAGAAGCTTACCAATCAGGGCGCGGCACGCCGGTGCCAACCCCGCCTCATCCCTTACATCCGCCACTCAGAAGCTCCCGCGGCCCCGCCCCCATGGCTCCCTCCGGCTTGGGGGTAGACGTTGTGTTGGACCCGGAAGTGGCTTTGGGTCACGAGGCTTCGCGGAGGAGGTGAGTGAGTCATGCGCGCGCGCGGAGGGGAGAGCTGGAGGGGGAGGGGAGGAAAGGGGGGCGGGGATGATGCAATGTTTGGCAACCGGTGTCTTCGCGCGCACGCGCAGGGGACTACAAGGGTGGTGGGAGGTGCAGGGTAGGGGGGTGGTGTAGGGGAGAAGAGAGGGCGGGGCGCCAGGGCCCGGCTCCCAACGGCCCCAACGGCTATCAACCGTGGCTGCCCCCAGGCTGCCTGAGAAGCCTCACTGCAGCTTGTCTTCTTCAAGAGCTTTGATTCCGCCCACCTGGCATTAGCCCCTGTTTCACCTTCTCCATAAGAGACTCCCATTTTGCTTGGTCCCCTCCCAGTTAATGGACACAAGGCCTTTTAAACCAACCACTTTTGAAAGTTCGCATTACAGGACTGCCTAACGTCTTCTCGAGTATTCTTAAAAAGGTCTTCTCTTTTAGCCCCCAACTCCCCCAGAAGAGGCCGAGGAACTTGAATACTTTTGCTTGTCATTTTCAGCTCCTTTCAGAAAAGCACCCTTAACTTTTATCTTTGTAAAGTTTCTGATGGGCCCCCAGCATGCCAGGATTCGTGTCCTTTGACCAGTCGAGCCGATTCTCACTGTTTTCCCTACTTATCATTCCCCCACGGTGCCCTGGCGCTCTTCACGAAAGCTCAAGACCCGCCCTTTTCACTGTACCAGATGCCCAAGTCCTGTGACTCCCTGCTGTGAGGAGCCTTGCACTAGCTTCCTGCCGCGGAGGTGCCTTGGGCTGCGTTAGAGCCTTTCGCCTAGGACATTGCATGCACTTGAGCGCACAACTGCTTTGGACTGGGTTGTCAGCAGCCCAGATTCTAGCCTCAGCTGCTCCTCACTTGCCCAGGGATCCCAGGCCAGTCACCTAAGTGTGTGCCTCAACCGTTCTTATTTGTAAATAAAAGATAATGAGTTGTGAAGGTAAAATGAGAGAACTATGAACTTGGAGGCAGCCTGAACAAAAGTGAAAAGCACCATTTAAAATGCGAAGTATTTTTCTTGTGCCATTAGGTAGAAAAAAGATGCCATGTGACGGCCGGTTACATATACTGTCATACCCTCGTGGGGGCAGCCAGGGTTCAGTAGAATCTGTCACAAGGTCGGTTGTGGCTGGAAGACAGGTATCGGTGGTGGTGTGACAGTGACAGGTCCTTGGCCAGGCCTGCGCTGCGTTGCTCCAGACCTCCATTTCCCCTTCTGTAAATGGGAGTGGGGGGTGGTTTAGACCAGATGGTCTCTCCTGGCCCAAAGACATGACCAGGTTGTCAGTGACAGGCAAAGGTCATGTGACTTGACAGGCTGAGGTCGTGTTGTGACATGTTGACCTGGGGAGGCGGGTCAAGTCCCAGCACACTACCCGGGAAGCCTTTGGGGTGGGGCAGGGCAAGTCGCGACTTTCATCTTTTGGGGCTGGCCCCTCCCGGACCTGGCATTCCTGGCTCCCCCAACAGATTGTGGCTTTAGAAGGGGCCCCTCCCGGGGAGGGCTGGGATTGGCCACCAGTGGCCTGGGAAGAGGCTCAGATCCTTCCGCGGAGGGCGGGGGGGCCGCGTGGGGTGTTTGTTCTCTTGGGGATTAATGGGGGGTTGTGGGGGAGGGGTAGGCGCGCTCCCGCATGCGCACTGCGGCCCCTCCTGTTGGCTCGTCGTTGTCCGCTGGGCGGGGGCCCGGCCCCGCCCCTCTCCCGTCCGGGCAGCGGCGGCGGCGGCGGCGGCGGCTGCGGCGGTGGCGGCGGCAGCGACGGCGGCGGCGGCACCAGCCTGCGCGGTGCCTTCTGGGAACGGAATCCCCAGGGCTGCCCCTGGCCCCCATGGCGCATGCGCGGGAGGCCGCTCGGTGATCCGCGGCGGCGGCGGCGGCGCTTCCTGCTAGGACCGGCCGGGGCCGTACCGGAGGCTCGGGCTCCACCGACCCTCCTCCCACTCCCTCCCACTCACCCTCTGGGCCGCGACTGCGCAGGGCGGGGCCGGCCGAACCATGGGCCGCGGTGAGTGCAGGGCCCGGCCCCCCCATCCCGCCCCTCCCCCTCCCCTCCCCTCCAGTCCCTACCCTCTGCCCCCTCCGCGTCCTCTCGGCCCCTTTCCTTGGCCTCATCCCCACTTCCCTACCCTCACCTGCCCCCGCCGTTTCTCCCTCTCACTGCTTGACTTTTTGCCTTCTTCACCTCCCTCCCCTCAGTGCTTCTCCCACCCTCCGCCCGCCCTCTCCCCAAGTTCCTTCCTACTTCGTGCGCCTTCCCCTCCTCCCCAAGCTGAGGGAAGCAGGCTGGGTGACAGGGCGCCTTGTTATGAGAGGGAAAGTTTAGAAGCCGCCAGTGTGGGGTGGGAGCGATGGTGAGTTTGGAGAGGATACTTGCAAGGTTTTTTTTTGGGGGGGGGGCCTCCCCACATATCAGAAGAGAATCCTTCTTAGAGGCAATTTGAAGCCAGTGGGGTAGGAGGTCCTGAAGCCCCTTGCCTTAGGCTTGGGGGGAAATCAGGAGCTTTTAAGTATCTTGGGAGAAGACAGAGCTATGGATCCAACCTTTCTTCAGAAGACCCAAATGAACTAGATCAGTGATTGTCTAATGAAACAGGCATGGAGGGGATCTGTTGGTACCACCCCAGCGGGCAGTTGGGCAATTGCCTGATGACCTGTGGGGCAATCTGCACTTTTTATGTGATCTTCCTGGGGAGTAGGGAACAGCAGGGGGCCAGACTCTCTGGGAAACTTCCTAGTGGCCTGGCATGGGAATTTGCCCATATTCCAGGATGAAGTCTTCTGTCTCTGATGGGACAAAGGGGGCTTGCCCTTTACGTCTAGTAATTGGGTTCTGATTTCTTGGTCCCTGGTAGTGGAGGCTTTGATCCTCTGGTTCCTCAGTCCTGTACACGGAAAGGATGGTTGTGGACTCAGCCAACAGAACCCTGAGATATGTGTGGGCACCTACCTCATGTGGTTAAGGATCTTTCCCTTGAGAGTATCCTGAGCTTTGGTGCTCTTCTGAGTTGGGCAGATTCCCGACAGTCCTTTCTCTCTCCTGTGTTGCAGGTGTGGGCTAAGCCGGAGGCCCCGGCTTTAGACTGGACCCCACAATGTTTGCAGAGATGTTCAGGTAGCCATGGTGGGATGGCAGAGAGTTCTTCTTCATTTTCTCTCTCAGCTCTCTGAGGGTTTCTCCATACTCCTGAGTTCTCGGGTCTCCCCAGAATCTTTGCCTTCCTGGAGTACTCCCTCAGGTACCCAGCACAGTTTAATCCTCCTAATGCCCACATGGATGTCTGTTATCAGGCACGTGGGAGCTGATTACACACAATGAATGGGGGCAATGAGAGCAGTGGAGCAGACAGAGCTGGGGGCCCTGTGGCCACATCTGTCCCCATCGGCTGGCAGCGCTGTGTTCGAGAGGGTGCTGTGCTCTATATCAGGTATGGCTCCTCAGAGTTCCCACAGTTCTGTCCTCAGGCTGTTCGGTGCCTGAGTTTTCTTTCCCACCCCTCCTCTCAAAGCTCGCATCTCTGGTACCTACCCTATTGCTCTCTGTTCTTCTTTCCTCAGCCTTTTTGCTGTCTGTATCTGGCCCTTTAAATCTGTTTCTTTCTCTTTCCACATCCCTTATCCTCTGTCCTTCCCAGGAAGGTCTTTGATTAAAGAACTGTCCTTTTAGGCACGTTTCCTGATATGGTGTCAACTAACTTTATATCTCTGACCCTGTCGTCTGCCAGCCCAAGTGGCACAGAGCTGTCTTCCTTGGAGCAAACCCGGAGCTACCTCCTCAGCGATGGGACCTGCAAGTGCGGTCTGGAGTGTCCACTCAATGTCCCCAAGGTCAGAGTGGTGAGGGGTGCCAGAGAATACAGGGATATGCCAAGTGACCTACTGCAAATGACTGATCATGGTAGCTCTTCTCACAGATCTCACCCTCTCAGAGTCCCTGTCCGTGACTCCTGCCTTACAGGTTTTCAACTTTGACCCTTTGGCCCCGGTGACCCCGGGTGGGGCTGGGGTGGGGCCCGCATCAGAGGAGGACATGACCAAGCTGTGCAACCACCGGCGGAAAGCCGTTGCCATGGCAACTCTGTACCGAAGCATGGAGACCACCTGCTCACACTCTTCTCCTGGTGAGTTTTCTCCACTTTCCCGACAACTGAGGAAAACTTAAGGGCCTGGAAGAGGGATGGTGGGAGGAGCTCTATGAGAGGGAGTAAGGAGAAGGGTGGCGCGGGGAGCTGCTTGTTGAGAGGAAGGTACAGGGAGGTTGGGGATCTATGGGAGATGGGATGGAGAAGATGAAAGAAAGTTGTTGGAAGGGGAGCCACAGGCTGACCCTTCATTTCTCATTCATTGCAGGAGAGGGAGCGAGCCCCCAAATGTTCCACACTGTGTCCCCAGGGCCCCCCGCTGCCCGCCCTCCCTGTCGAGTCCCTCCTACAACTCCACTTAATGGGGGTCCTGGCTCCCTTCCCCCAGAACCACCCTCCGTTCCACAGGCCTTCCCTCCTCTAGCAGGCCCTGGGGGGCTCTTCCCACCACCAAGGCTTCCTGACCCAGTCCCTTCTGGAGGCAGCAGCAGCCCCTGTTTCCTTCCAAGGGGCAATGCCCCCTCTCCAGCCCCACCGCCTCCACCTGCTATCAGCCTCAATGCTCCCTCCTACAACTGGGGAGCTGCCCTCCGAGCCAGCCTGGTGCCCCCTGACCTGGGCTCATCTCCAGCCCCCCATGCCTCCTCCTCACCACCTTCAGACCCTTCTCTTTTCCACTGTAGTGATGCCTTAACGCCCCCTCCTCTGCCCCCAAGCAATAATCTCCCTGGTCCCCCTGGCCCCCCTGGTCCTGCCACTCAGCCACCAGTGTCTTCAGCCACTATGCACCTGCCCCTGGTCTTGGGACCCCTGGGAGGGGCCCCCACGGTGGAGGGGCCTGGGGCACCCCCCTTCCTTGCTAGCAGCCTACTCTCTGCAGCGGCCAAGGCACAGCATCCCCCGCTCCCCCCTCCCAGCACTTTACAGGGCCGAAGGCCCCGTGCCCAGACACCCTCAGCTTCCCACTCCTCATCACCCCGTCCCTCTCAGCGTCGTCCCCGCAGACCCCCAACGGTATTGCGATTGCTAGAAGGGGGAGGCCCTCAAGCCCCTAGACGGAGCCGTCCTCGGGCCCCTGCTCCTGCCCCTCAACCCTTTCCTCTCCCTGAGCCATCCCAACCTATTCTCCCTTCTGTGCTGTCCCTGCTGGGACTACCCACCCCTGGCCCTTCCCATTCTGATGGAAGCTTTAACCTTTTGGGGTCAGATGCACACCTTCCTCCTCCCCCAACCCTCTCCTCAGGGAGCCCTCCCCAGCCCAGGCACCCTATCCCACCCTCCCTGCCTGGGACCACCAGTGGCAGCCTCAGCAGTGTGCCAGGTACGTGAGTGTGGTAGAGCCTTCCCCTTCTCTGGTGGATAAAGGCAGCCAAGGTATTTAGGGGAGCTTAGAGAGGTCTTGGGTGGTTTTCTGGGTCGGAGGCATGAGGGTTGGGTTCTTTGGACACTGGGAGAAACAAACACTCCTGTCTTGAGCTGAATTTTTCTTTTCCTTTGCAGGTGCCCCTGCCCCACCAGCTGCCTCCAAAGCCCCCCTTGTCCCCAGCCCTGTGCTTCAAAGCCCATCTGAAGGGCTTGGGATGGGGGCGGGCCCAGCCTGTCCTCTGCCTCCCCTGGCTGGTGGGGAGGCTTTCCCTTTCCCTAGTCCTGAGCAGGGCCTGGCGCTGAGTGGAGCCGGCTTCCCAGGGATGCTAGGGGCCTTGCCTCTCCCTCTGAGTCTGGGGCAACCTCCACCTTCTCCATTGCTCAGCCACAGTTTATTTGGCGTGCTGGCTGGGGGAGGGGGACAACCTCCCCCTGAGCCCTTGCTACCCCCACCCGGGGGACCTGGCCCTCCCCTAGCCCCAGGAGAACCTGAAGGGCCTTCACTTCTTGTGGCTTCCCTGCTTCCACCACCCCCCTCAGACCTTCTTCCACCCCCTTCTGCACCTCCTAGCAACCTCCTTGCCTCTTTCCTGCCCCTGTTGGCCCTGGGCCCCACAGCTGGGGATGGGGAGGGATCTGCAGAAGGAGCTGGGGGTCCAAGTGGGGAGACATTTTCAGGTTTGGGAGACCTGCCCCCCCTACTATTCCCCCCACTTTCAGCCCCCCCTACCCTCATAGCTTTAAATTCTGCGCTGCTGGCTGCCAGCCTGGATCCCCCCTCGGGGACACCCCCCCAGGTGAGGATAAGGGAGGAGTGGGTGGGACAGAACAAGAGGTAGAATCAGAGATGGGAGCTGGGAATCAAAGGCTTTCAGTTTCATGCCTGAGCTCTTCCTCAGGGCCTTTGGGGAGGGCTTAGTTCTTGGCTGGGGGTAGGATGGCTGCAAGAACTGGGTCTGTATTTAATAAGCGTGGCCTACTTCACGTGAGACTTCAGTGAGATCGTATATGTGAAAGTACTGTACGTTTGTTAAATACTTTACGCATATGGTGTTGTCATTCTTCTTTTTAGCCCTGTGTCCTGAGTGCCCCCCAACCTGGACCACCTACCTCCAGTGTCACCACGGCAACTACTGACCCGGGGGCCTCCTCTCTGGGCAAGGCCCCCTCCAACTCAGGGAGACCCCCCCAACTCCTTAGCCCTCTGCTGAGTGCCAGCCTGCTGGGTGAGCCTGAGGGAAAACTCTGGTGTGAAAGAGAAGAAAGGAACCAGTAAAAATTGGGAGTAGAGACTGGATGAGTTGGGGAAGAGTTTTTGACCCTGGGGTTAAGCCTAAGATTAATAGGGTCTGTTCAGCCTAACTGGTTTGCCAAGGGAGACTCCTGACCTAACTCTTCAACAGGTGATCTGTCTTCGCTGACCAGCAGCCCTGGAACCCTCCCCAGCCTGTTGCAGCCTCCTGGCCCTCTTCTCTCTGGCCAGTTGGGGCTGCAGCTCCTCCCTGGGGGGGGAGCTCCTCCACCCCTCTCAGAGGCTTCTAGTCCCCTAGCCTGCCTGCTACAGAGTCTCCAGGTGAGCCTGTGGGCACGTGTGTATCAGGGACAGAATTTTTTCCCAAACTGGATGTATGACTTTCTGAGTTACAGTAGCAGAGTAACCATATTTGGGACTAAGATTTTATTTTTTCGCCTGCAGATTCCTCCAGAGCAGCCAGAAGCCCCTTGTCTGCCCCCTCAGAGCCCCACCTCAGCCCTGGAACCGGAGCCTGCCCGGCCTCCCCTCAGTGCCTTAGCCCCACCCCACGGTTCTCCCGACCCCCCAGTCCCTGAGCTGCTCGCTGGGAGGGGGTCAGGGAAACGGGGCCGGAGGGGAGGAGGGGGACTTAGGGGCATTAATGGTGAGGCCAGGCCAGGCCGGGGCCGAAAGCCTGGTAGCCGGCGGGAGCCTGGCCGACTGGCCCTCAAGTGGGGGGCACGTGGTGGCTTCAATGGACAAATGGAACGGTCCCCAAGAAGGACCCATCACTGGCAGCATAATGGGGAGCTGGCTGAAGGGGGTGTTGAACCCAAGGATCCATCCCCTCCTGGACCCCATTCTGAGGACCTTAAGGTGAGTGCAGGGTGATGGAGGTCCGGGCTGAAGGGCTCTGAGGAAAGGCTGGGAACTTGGTTCCTTTTCCTAACTTTTCCTACACATACAGTCCATGTTTTCCCAGGTGCCCCCAGGGGTAGTCAGAAAGTCTCGTCGTGGCCGGAGGAGAAAATACAAGTGAGTGCTGGGCCTGCCACAGTCCTGGCCTTCTCCCACTTCTTGATGGGTTTATAGAAATGTCTAGAGTGGCTTGGCTTTCAATAAGGCTCATGTTTAAATATGAACAGGATATTATGCCTTTATTATCCAAAAGTAGAAAGCTTCCCACCCAAACTCTGAGCTTCACCTGGTGCTTGGGGAGGTATTCCTGATCATCTGTGCCCTTATTGCAGCCCTGCTCGGAACAGCAATAGCTCCCGCCAGGACGTTACCTTGGACCCCAGTCCCACAACCCGCGTAAGTGTGTGTCAGGGTTGCGGGGTGGGGGGGATGGGGGGAGGTTGTAAGGGACGAGGCAAGAGAAGAGGATTAGAGGGCATGGGGAGAAAATAAAAGACTTCCCAATACCTAGGTGTTTGATCACTTCTTTCAACTTCCCCTCTTGTATAGGCGGCTGTCCCTCTGCCTCCCCGGGCCCGCCCTGGCCGTCCTGCCAAAAACAAGAGGAGGAAACTGGCCCCTTAGCAGCCATACCTGGAGCTGGATCTGACCCTGACTGGGGAGAGCTGAGTGCTGAGCCTTGGGAGCCCCTGCCAGCCACCTGCACCTGTGGACAGTGGGTGGGGGCACTACTCCCCACTCAGAGCACAAATGCAACCCCTTCCCCTACAATCCCATCCTGAGCCATTGCAGGGGGTAGGGAAGCTCACCCTCTCCCCCCCAAAGCCATGTCACTGAAAAGGCCTGGGGGGGGTGGTATATGGCCCTCTCCCCACCAGGCTAAGGGGAACACCCCCTTCCCCAGGTCTTTTATTTGTTTAAGTTATTTTTGCACAAATGACTCTTTTATATTTAATTCGACTTCATTGCCTCCCTTCTTGAAGCCAGCAGGCTCAGTTTACAAACCTGTGAGCTACTGTTGGCTGCTGCCCTCCTTCCCAGTGAAAGGTACAAAGCAATAAGCATCATGCATTCCCCCCTCACCCCTCCAACACCCCTCTGCCTCTGGCTCAGGTTGCTCAAAGCACAGATCCCCTCTTACCCCTGTCCCCAGGTTTGAAACACATAGCCTCATTTCAAGGTGTAGCCAGCTTCCCTCTACTTTCCTCTGGGATATAAAAGGGGGTAAGGGGGCACAGAGAGCCCTCTGGGCCTCTCCTCCCACACACACTACACTGCCCCTTCTCCCCCCATCGAAACGCTCAGAGACGTTGTGATGATGCGACTGAGGATTATGCACCGTGGTCCAACCGGAGCGGCCAGCACGACCCGCTGTCCAGGGGCTGCCTCCTGCCTTTTCTTTTGTAAAGACAAGACCCTTGGGAGTTTTAATTCTGTTTTGTACTTGCCCTGTGGGGCCTCCACTGCTTTTCTATGGGAGACACTCTTAATTTAACAGATGAGAATATTTTGAAACTCTGGCTCTGACTCTGTACTCATTTTTTCCTTAATTGAAGAACACGTTACAATTTAAATCCTCTACTAGCGGAGAGTGGCTTAAACTGCCTGTTACACTGTGAAGGTCTGTCTCAGTGCCGCCTCTTCCCCAGGAAACACAGCAGGGGTCACGCAGAGTACAACGGCATTTAATGGTCAGAAACAGTTGTACAGTATTACAACCAGCCACGGGAGCTGTGCTGGAGGACCGGGCCCAATCCTTCCCCACCCCAGGCAAAGCAGTACTGGACAGGAGCTGGCATGTGGCTGGGCCCGTGTCTCCGAGGCCTGAGGGGAGACCACAGTGTCATGTCCCTCCCCCCCCACTACCAGTCTGTATTCATCAGAGGAGGGGTGTAAACCCCACATGCAAGAAGAACCCCTTGCCCCCAGTGTCAAATGGGATGGGGATGTGAGAGTTATAATGAAGGGGAAACCCTATATAAGCTGTTAACAGAGTTCAAAGGGGTAGGGATTACCCCCGTTCCGCATCTCTTAAAGGCGCTCACTTTCCCAGTTTCTTCATCCGTTCATCAATGTTGGCAAAATTCCCCTCAACCGTGGACAGGTTTTCACGCATGGTTGTCTGCACCTAGAAAATAACAGAGACGTTTTACTCTTTGTCGGGTCCAGGTGCTTACCTGGATGAGGACCTGGAGAAGTTCTCTTAGAGAAGACAAAAGAGACATGGAAGCCTAGCTGACGGGCCTTGGAGCAGGGAGGTTAGAGCAGCAGTTTTTAAATACCCCTGGAGTCCGATGGACCCAGCTTAGGATCTGCCACGCAGGCAGGACTCAAGCAGTACCACTCTTTGATCTGTTTCATGTGATGAGGGACATGTAAGATTTTGTTGAAGTGAGGGTTTTTATGGACTCAAAACTTAAGGAAACTGCCATGTACAGGAAGGACATACTGTACTTGATATATTTTTTCATTTATCTTGACGGTCCTATCGTGTTGGGCTTCTCAGCTTTAATTCTGCCCTCAGCACTGAAAACAGTGCCTTCCAAGAGAAACTGAGGACTATGTGCTGGGCACTGGTAAGAATGAAGAACGTGAGGCTCTGCCCAGTGTCAGAGAAGAGGTGGCAGAACTAGGCTGGAGCCTGGCTGTTGACTTCAAAGTCCATGTTCCTCCCGATGTGCCGTGCTCTGGATACAGGAGCATTTGGATGAGGACGGGGTAGGTGTTACAGGAAAAACTGAAGTTCACTGGACTCCTAACAATTCACCCGTTGGTGTTTCACCCAATCCGCACAACCCTGAGGTAGGTATAGTTTTCCCGATGGTGAGATGGAAGATCCCAGGTGAAGCAGTTGTCAAAGGTCCCATGACCACTGAAACACAGTAGAGAGAGCAAACTCCTGCCACAATAACGTGCTACGATATGGGCCAAGGCAGAACCCACTAGTCTGTGCTAGCGAAGGGAGGCTGCAGACTAACAGAGGGGCACACACCTGGGTCAAGAGGGTGGTGTTGTCCTTGAGGGAACTAGCAATCATCTGCTGTGTGGTGTCCAAGTGTGTTAGGAGCTGACCAAACTGCATGGCTGCAAGAGAAGGTAAGAAAGAGACGGGTGAGGTTAGAATCTAAGACAAGAGGGAAGGAAACAAAGACTGCCCACTTTCCACTTCTTAGTTCCCCTGGCCGCCGGCCTCCCACCTTGCTCATGCAGCTGCTTGATGGTGACAAGTCTCTGCACCAGCTCTGGAAGGGTGGAGGCGATGGGGCTCCAGCGCTGTATGGTTTCATATAGCTGATGCACCTGGGGGTGGGGGGGGGGGACATGACAGGGCCCAGAGGGGGTGGCTGAGCGAAGTACACAAGGGTCATTTCAGTAGGGTGGGACAGGACTGAAACACTGCCCTGACTTTCTCAGCTGATCAGAGCTTATGAAGACAGCACCTGGGATTCAATGCTCCCACGCTCTGGCAGGACCACCAGAAGGACTCCAAGAACACGAGGGAACAGGAAAGGGTATAAAAATGAGGGAAAGGGCTCTTCCTGACCTTGCTTTGTGTATCTGCATCCTCTACAGAAGCTTTATGCTTGGCGATCTCATTCACCTTTCCCAGGACACTCTGAAAACACAGACTTAAGGTTGACAGGGCACCCAGGGCTTCCAAAGTCCCAAGATACCTGTAATCCAGTTTGCCCTCCGCTTAGTACCTGTAGCCGAGCCTCCACTTGGTCCAAAACTGCAAGGTCCAGGGCGTTCACCTTTGCTTGCAACAGCTCTACAGTCTCCTGGGGGTGGGGGTTGGGACAAACTTCACGAGAGAGAAAGGATCAGACTAGAAGAGCCCACCCCCTATTCCACTGAAGGGAATTAAGTATAGAGCTACACACCCAAACACAGTTCTCCAAGCAAACCCAATCCCAGTATCACCTCTGTAATCCTAACACCGGTTCCTTTTACACTCACCATAAGAGAGGCTCCCTGTAGACCTGCTGAAAGGGGATTCTAGTTGGGAAAAGGAGGAAAGAAATCAGTGGTTCTTGTATCTCCACATGATTATTACCTTCTCCCATCCTTTCTGGTTCTAGCTGGCAACCCACTGGCTGGTCTGATAACTGAAGCCCTTCCCACTCTTTCCAGGGTTCTGTGGAATGCTGTGGACATTAGGAAGAAGGGCGCGGGATCCAAGGGTCAGACTAAGTAGAGGAGAGCACCTGACCTGAGCATCCTGGTCACAGCGGACGGTCGCTTCCAGCTCTGTCAGGCGCTTCTCAAGTTCTGCAACCTAGAGAGGAGAAAGGAGGTGCGATTCGCCACCCGCCTCCCTGCTGCTGCAGCGGGCACTAAGATCCTGCTCTTCTCTGCTTGTCCACTTGCCATTCCCTCTCTCCTCCTCTCTACTCTGCCCAGCGACTCCTTTCCCTGGAACACATCCCTAGTCACAATCCTAAAATCTTAACTGAAAGTAGATGGGTGAGGGAAACCTGGAACAAGACATCAAGAGGAATCAGAAGCATTCCCAGCACCCTCTCCTCAGATCCGATCCCTTGGAGGGAGGCAGGAAAGTCTTTAGGGCCACCTCACCCCGGCCCCCCAACCACCTCACGCCCATACTTACTTTGGCAGCTTGAGAGAATTTGTCCTGTTCGGGCCGAGAATGTAGTTCGTAAGTGACAAGGCTACTATCTGCAGGGGTCCCACTGGTGGTCTTTCCCCCTGAACCAGCTCCTTTGCTGTTTTTTGTTGCTTCCAGCTGCAGCAGTAGGCGCCTGGGCCAGGAGACCAAGTAGTAAGATCAAGTCTTGAAGCATGTGGGCCAGCCCAGTCACGGTCATTTCTGCCTCACGTTCAGCATTAAGGAAAAACTGGGCTACCTCTCCCCTTAGTATCCTGGCCAGCACCTGGCTGAGTCCCCCTGTGCCCCAATCAGCAATGATTTCCCAACCACGTAGGGCACCCACTTAGCCAGAGCTCCATCGGGGTCAGTGAGGTTGATCGCCGCATCCGGTCCCAGCAGCTTCTCTAGGTGGGAAGCAATGAGCTGCTGCTTCAGGGCTGCTAGCTGTTTAGCCAGTACCACGGGGGTCAGCTTCTCTTCAGTGGCCGCCTCCTTCACCGTTGTCTAGTGTGAAGTAGACAATGAGGGGTGGCAAGTGTGAATCAAGACCAAAAAAAAGAGGATCAAGACCCTTAAAAATCGCTGTGGCTAGGGGCACCTGGGTGGCTCAGTCGGTTAAGCGTCCAATTGTTGATTTCGGCTCAGGTGGTGATCTCACGGTTTCATGAGTTTGAGCCCCACATCAGGCTCTGTGCTGACCTTGGGAGCATGCTTGGGATTCTCCCTCTCTCTCTGTCCCTCCCCCATTCATTCTCTCTCCCTCTGTCTCTCTCAAAATAAACTTAAAAAAAACAGCAGTGGCTGGAAGTCACTGGATGGTTCTTACCCATCTATGGCATTGAATGTAGATTTATGTATATTCCTAAATCTAGGAACCTCAGCTCCCTTAGCCAGGAGCTTAGGGAATGTTTGTCCTCCTGCTGTGAGGTCCTCCTCTGCGACATAAGTCAGAGCAGAGAGGGGAGAAGAGAGTTTAGTTACCTTGATTTTCTCAACTTCAGTTGTCAGCTCTTGGACCTCATGCAGTAGTCGCTGGTACTTTTGCTGTGGGGTCTCCTTCACTCCCAGACCCTCTCCAAGCTAGAGAGCAAGCACAGACAGGGAAGTTACACCTCTTAATACAGGGAGCTTCAAGAATTTATCCAAGGGGCGCCTGGGTGGCTCAGTCGGTTGAGCGTCCGACTTCGGCTCAGGTCATGATCTCGCGGCCCGTGGGTTCAAGCCCCGCATTGGGCTCTGTGCTGGCAGCTCAGAGCCTGGAGCCTGCTTCAGATTCTGTGTCTCCCTCTCTCTCTGACCCTCCCCAGCTCATGCTGTCTCTCTCTGTCTCTCAAAAATAAATAAACATTAAAATTAAAAAAAAAAAAAAAAAAAAAAGAGAAAAGAATTTATCCAAACCTTGGGCCCAAGTTATAAGGGTATCCTATCCACCTCAGAATTCACAACAGCCTAGTACAGAAAAACTGGAGGTAGCTAGAGGCCTGGAGACTCTCCAGAGCAAACAGCAGGGGGACTAAGCATCCCGACTGTATCCTGCTGGGTTCCTCAGGACCCCTAATGAGAGAAAAACTCAGAAGCCTGACTGTATCCTTTGGTTTCTCTCCTAAACAGGATCACTGTACCATCCCCACCAACACACACACAACAAACCATCTCATATTCTCCAGATTCATATCCTGTTCTCTTGGTTTTTCCAATACGATCTGAGAAATCTGCCAAGAAAAGAAGATAGAATTGAGGGCCTGATCTAGGCCCAAGGCAGTCATGGACTCAAGTGACTTGACTGTCAGGGCTACCATGAAAGATCTCCATGAACGACCCTTTCCCCAAAGCAAAAGTCACCACCGCCTGAGGATAGGCCTCCCCCCAACCAATTTCCAGCCTGGTCTCACCAAGTCCCTTTGTCCCCACTCTCTTGTCTTTGAACTTGTCGTAGGCAGCATTGGGATTGACAATGATGTGCTCCACACTTGTGCTCGTCAGCTCCTCCTGCAGGAATAGGTAGTTTAGGCCAAGGGCAGATTCATTCTCCCCCCAGACTTCCCTGACCCCACAAAATCCCCAAACCATTAGAGGAGACTGGGCCCTACTTTCCCAAGGGAAGAGAAGGGCAGTTCCACTCCAAGCTGCTGAGCTAGGCTCAGCCTAGGAAACGGAAGCTTCCCGGTAAATTTAGTCTCAGTTGTATAAATATTAACACCCTGATTCAAGTGGGAACAGAGGTAGCATAACCTCCCCACCCACTCTGTACATAAGCCTCCCATCCCCCGACCCCATCCAACTGGGCCCTCCCGCTTATCTGGCACACACCATGCACTCAGGGCAAGAAACCAACCTGACCTCTTTTAACCTCCCCCTCCCAAAAGTAAATTTCCTTGCTGCTGAGGAAGGCCATTTCAAGCTAACCTTCCATCCTCCTGGGGGTTGGGGAGAGGAAGGATGGCAGACAAGCAAGCTGCTAACTCCCAGGGTGAATGTGCTGCTGAAGGGAAGACACCAACTCTTAGACACAAGAGGAAGGTTGGCAGAGGGCCTGACCAGCAGCCCTGTTTCCAGGCTGCCATGAGGGTGGGGAGCTCAGTGCACACAGAAAACAGGCAAGAGAGTAATGTATTCTCTAAGGGACATCTTAGAAGCGATAAGCGTATGTGCCATCTGCTTGCCACGAGGACCTGTGGGTAAGGGCCACGCCTAGGTCCTGACATGGAGGTGGCCCAGCATCTTTTCGAAGAGAAGCTGCAGCACCTAACTGTTCTCCCTGAGTCCTTGGCCGTGTCTCAAGCACTAGCTCTTCCATAAATAGGGCGCGTGGTGAAGAGAAGGATAAAGACAATTTACCCTAGGGACCGAAGCAGAGAGGTTTCCTCCTTACTAGTTATCGACTGGCTGTTCAGATTCCAGTAACTACACCAAGCCGGGGCACTCCAAACTACCCAACCCCGTCACTTGTCAGCAGTCCGACAGCTCTCTCTACATTACTGAAGGAGCAGGGAGGAGACCAGAAGTTCTTTTGTGCTGAGGATGCCATCTCCATCTTCTACAGGAGGCAAAGTGAGTCTTTCCTTTCACTACAACAATGGTTCTCACCCCTGCCTGCACAGTTGCATCACTTAGAAAATGTAAAAACAAATCAAAAGACAATTAAAATTAAAAAAAAGAGGCTTGGGCTCGCCTCTGTAGATTCTGATTTAATTGTTCTGGGGTAGGGTTGGGATAGCAGGCCAGTTGAAAAGCTACCCAGATGATTCTAATGTGCAGCCGGGACTGGACAGAGTCTCTGCCTGTGTGTGGGTATTGGGGGTGGGGGCGGAGGATGATGATGGAGAGACATCATGAAGAGCAGCAGCATCTCCGGTCTGCTATTGGAGAAGGAATCAGTGTGAGTGGCAGCTTTAAAAATAAGGGAAAGGATGGAGTAAGGAGAAAACATCAACTTTGATCTTTACCTCTTCTTCAGGGAAGTGCTGAGCAGAGGGGCAAGAGCTAAAGATTAAGGGAAAACAAAAGGGCTCGATGCCCCATAATGCAACGGTAAAGAGACAACTGGGCTCCAAATTATCAGCTCTTTAACCTTCTCTGAAATGTATGGCTAGAACACCCACAGGCCAAATAACTGAGTAGTCTCTGGCCTCTCTTGTCCGAGAAGCACTCCTGATCAGGAGTGGCAACCACCTTCTCTTAAGTTCATAATCAAGAGTATGCCACTCTCCCCTGTGAGTGCTCCAGTCAAGGCCAATGAAGTAGAAATCCATTAAAAAAAAAAAAAAATCCTCCTAAAAAGAGAAATGGGAAGCACATATAGACCAAGGAATGAAATTAATCATAGATACCATTTGGTAAGCCCTTATTTTGGGCCAGGCACTATGTTGATGAGAACCTACTTTCTTACATGCTTCCTAAATAGGGAAGGAGACGAGCAGAAAAGGATCAACACACAGACCGTGAGTCTCAGAGGTCCTGGACGGTGACAAGAATGAACAGTGCTTTCATGTCACTATTCCCACTTAGGACCATGTCCTGGATCAGGAGAGGAGCTGCCCGACGCGGGCAACATCTCAGAGCCTCTCCAAGGATGTGGCCCCAGAGACTCAGGTGGCCGACACTGTTCAGTCCTCCAGTGGCACCCACTCCGCCAGTGTCTCAGAGATCTGGGGGCATGGGCTAGGGGCAGTATCATTACAGTGATTTGGAAGATGGGAAAAGGCTGTCAGCTGGGGAGGGGCTGGATAGAGGGATTAAAAATTTAGCAGAGACAAAAGGACAGAGGAACAACTGCCCATCACAGCACACCCCATTAAAAAGCAGATGAAAGGTCAGGCTTCTTACCAGCTCCTTGTGGTTTCCCCAGAGGTGAGAAAATCAAAAGAGTTAAAAGGAAAGGGAGTGGGGAAATGGGGGTGAGGGAGGGAAAAAAAAGACAAAATTGTTATTAGCAAATTGTCACATGCACTATATGATAGCTTCAAACACACTGCACCATAGGGCCCAGGGGAGCCTAGCAAAATTTGGGGGCCAAGAAGTTTCAGCTGGAGTCACCACATACCCCAAGAGAAAGAAGAGCCTGGGACCCTTTCCTCTCTGGTGGGGAGACTGTCATGAAGCTTTGCCATTGGCAGCAATTTAAGATCATCTGGGAACCAGTGAGATGTTGCAAGCTAGTGGCATGGAACAGGAAAGTGGGGGGAGACAAGGCTGAGGTGGACAAGGCAGAATGTGAAGCAGAGGCTATGGAGATTCTGAGGACATGTAGCTGATTGAGGGCTCACAATTCTCAAGGTGGGAGCTCATGGTTCAAGTCTCGCTGTCTCTTGGTTTCTCTAGTCTTGAAGAATTAGACATTTGGATGGCAGAATCGGTGACAATGAGGGTGCCCATGTGGATGGTTTGATATGACTTTAGGTTAGGCAGAACAAAATATGTCAGGAGATGGTGAGTTTCAGGAGATATGAAGTCCCTAATTGCAGCTCCGTTCTCATTCTCTGCTGTCAGAGTAGAGACAGGGCAAGTCCTGGTCCCTTGGATAGTCCAGTGTGTTTGTATCCATCTTGATTAGTTGGTAACTCGCCCTGCAGCACTGAGGGAACCAGAGCAACTGGGCCACGACGTGCTAGCACAAAAAGTGTAGAGGACACCAAGATTCACGGGCTACCAGCACATGTGCAGAAAATGTTTCTTCAACCCTCTGTTCTCAAGGTTCACAGAAGTTAGCGGGTGGACAAGAGGGAAAGGTGAGAATATTTTAAAGAGGCCTTCTTTGAGTCCAGCCACATAGATAAAGTTCTCGCTTCTAAGCAAGATTGGTGAGGAAGTGCCAGGAGGCGAAATCTAGCTGTATGCCCTGCCTCTCCAGGAGCTCTACTGATGGGCACACAGAATGGTGGAGGATTGAAGATGGCTGTGTATATGAAAACGCATGCTGGGACAAAGACAAGTGCTTCCTGCCCCAGAGATTTCAGCTAGGTACACCTGAGCCTCAACCTCTCCGTCCTGTCTGATGCCAGGGTCCAGCTAATCCAAGACTCCTGTTTCAGCTCAGGGTCGAGGCGGATCCAGGCCCTGTGGTCTACACCGGGATGTCTCTGCGCAGAGTGAGTATAAGCACTCACAGGTGCACGCATGCAAACATACGAAGGGAGGCACACACACACACTACCTTTCTCTTACTTGCCCCACCAAGCTAAAACCAGCTTGGGAGAAACTCAAAGAAGGAGAGAACATTGAGCCGTAAGCTCAAGTTCAAATCATGAGGAACAAGCAGAATGGGGGAGGACAGAAAATCAAAGAAAAGGAAAAGTGGTATATTAGTTTGTAAACAGTATATACCATCTCCAGGGCTGTCCCACGGGTGCATTGTGGGATGATGAGTTTTTCCTCATCATCATTCTTATAACCTAGAGTAGTGACAGTCACCATGGAAACAGTACACCCAGCCACCTCGATTGGAAAATTCGAAGTGCCCTGAACTCAGGTACCAGCTTACCTGGTACATGACTTCCAGTCCCTCTCACTAATGGACCCCCTGACTCCCCAGGACTGTTTGGCTTAATGGCTGTGCCTCAGAGGGCAAGACCTGAGGTTCTAGATCAGACAAGGAAAGAGGCCACTGCTGCTCTCTGAGCTCTATGCCAACACTGCAGCCAGGAGAACTTCAGAACCACGATGACAAGGAAGTTGGAGAGTGCTGTAGAATAAAACTGTCCAGGATGGATCAACACAATGCTGACCATTCATCCATGGTCAGGAGGGGTACAGAAACAGAGACTCATGAAAGCACAAATAACCCAAGTTATTACTTTAAAATTGCACGTAACACTCCTTTTCCATCCCATTTACCTTTGTCTAAAGGCTTAGCACAGGAACATTAAAACGAGTTTTTCCAAGGGGTAATCTACATACAGCTAGGAAGTGAGGACTGTGATTGTCCTCCTTGTTCTTCACCCTTGTCCAGAATGGCTAACAGTCCTTTTCTCCTAACTTCATTTCACTCTGAGGAGAAAAGAGCCAACCCCCTTCTAACTCCAGCGTCTAAATGCCTCATATCCAAAAGCATTCCTAGCCTCCATGTTTCTATTCCATCCTCCACTGGACAGTTTTATTTTGCAGACCCCATAAGGGAAAGAGACAATGATTCATGGACCATAGTTGTACTTCTAAACCTGGATTAATGATTTTTAAACACAAGGCCAGCAGGCCCCTTAGTGACTCCGCTAGGGACTCAATAGAATTTAAAACAATTAGCTACACCAATAGCACAGTGACAGCGCATTGCATGCAAGATGGCAGATGAAAAAAAAAACATGCAGAGAAGAAGCATCGAATGGTCTTACTTGTGCAAACTAGTGTCCAGGCAAGGTGGTGAGGAGGGAGGATGGGGGAAGCATTAGGAAAAACTCAGGTAAGTTCAAGAGTGCCAACAGTCAATGAACACAATCAAGCAAACTCTATGATATCTCAATCCATAAGGAAGACAACGTACTGTTTCTCATCTCGGGCCGGGGAAGGGTTCCGCAGTATCTGCCCTTTGAAGAACAGCCTCTGCCAGGGCCCCATCGAACTATGGCTAGGTCACCTCTCCCCTTTCACATGGCATTAGAGATGGATAAGGCATAAAGGGAGAAACTATACCCTGTTTCTAGGGAGGTTTTCTAAGTTTACTTTCCTCGCTCCAGCAGTTCAAAAGCCATGAGCAGAATGCCTTACCGACCCAAAGGAGGCTGTGGGCCCAGCAGGGAGGGAATTCCAGTTGGGAATTAACTTTCCTGATAAGACATTTTAAAAAAAGTCTCCAAACAGTCCCGCACCCAAATCGACCTAGGAGTGTCTGAGATACAGAGATGAGATTCTCCCAGATTGAAGAAGAAAGGGCTAGCCTGTGCATCTGCCTGGCCCATTCATTTTAGAATATTTTACTTCCTGCTAAAATTGTTTTAAAGGGATAACAGGAAAATCAGGATCATCTTTAGCAAAACTTAAACCTTTTACACTACTTTCCTCCCTCATCCTCCCCACTATGAGAACTGTAATACTTTTACGTTTAGGTTAAACTAGCAATTACAATCTTTAAGGGATGTTAGAGAACATTATCTCCTCCAGCACCTCATTTTTTTTTTTCCACAGTGGGAAAATCAGAGGAAGGAGGTTAAAAGATAGTGAGGGTCCACACTTTGGTTATTTCTTTAAATAAAAATCTGGAGATCCCCCAAAAGGTTCCATAAGGATTTGGTCATATTGGTTGTCTTCAGGGAAGGGAACGGAGTGGTGGCAGGCAGGGCTAGGAAGACACTTTTGCTCTATGTGCCTATACTGTCTATTTTAAAAACTGATCAAATTAAAGTTGAAAATAATCTGGAGACTAAGGCAGAACATTCCGTTGCTGGGAGTTAGGAAGGTGACTGAACACCTCGTGGTTCAGCCACGATACTGGTGATGTGCACTGTCATCTGTGCTAGGTCTTGGGAAGGCAGGTGAAAAAGCTATAGGCTGCTAGTGACAATCCAGACCTCACCAACACGAGGTTTCTGGACTAAGTACAACTCACATCTCTTCAAGTTGCACATTTACATCAATATTAAGAGCAGGAACAGAACCATTACTCAGCTGACTTCCCGAAGGCTGTCCTCCTAAGGCCCACAGGGACACCCAGAGGCCAGAGAAATTAGCTGACATCAGTAAACATCTCAGCTCCCTGCCCCCACCTGGGCTCCTGAAGCAGCTGAAGGTCTCCCCACCTCACCCACTCCTGCCTAGTGATGAAGAGTCATTTAGTTGAGCCTTAGGTGACGCAGGCAACTCGACTCTTCCTGCATGTACCATCCAGCTCCCATCACTCCTATTCTGTCATCCTAGGCAGTATGCTGCAGGACGTGAACACTTTGGGTATCCACTCCCTATCAGCCACCCCACTTACTACTGAAATAAGCTGTTCAACGGGGAGAAACAGCCAATCACGGCTGCATATTCAGGGGCGTCCACGCTTGTCATCTTATTAAGAAATATTCCAGTACTTTCAAAAGGAAAACTACAATGTATGTTTTGGTTTGGAAAGGGGATTGCTGTGATACTGCCAGTCTGTATGCTAGTCAGTGACAAATGGACAAACTTCCATTGATCATCTCACCATGAAGGCTTGATACTTTATAGGCAGAGGCCTAGGCCAAAGTTGAACCGTCTCTGAAACAGGGCAGAGGACTGAAGTCCTCAGCTTATACACGCCTGCTCTGTGAGGTCAAAGGCAGCTTCCTAATAAGATACATCTGGAGTGACAGGTGCACACCCAGGTCTTTCAGCAATGACATCTGCATTATCTCCAGATACTCAAGCTTGGGGGACAGACTGACATGCCAGAAAGTACAGAAGCCACAAGGAACACACCACTGAGAGGAGACAGGGAAGGTGTTCCCACAAAGTAGGAACCACTTCCACACAGGGGAAACCAAGTAAGGAATAAGAGAGTACGCCAAGCCATACATTATAAGCCAGCAGCCAGCATTCTCCAGGATTAACCAGCCCCACAGACATAGCCACAGGACTTACAGACACACATACTGAGCCTGCTTTATCATCCATGTGACCTCAGCCCAGTTCTCTTTGGAACAGAACCTAAAACACATCTTGTAAGACACGCTTTACTAGTAGACCTTTGTTCTCCTTGGCCCTTAACATACAAGTTTTTACTGTGTTGGTTTCCATTCACTTAATTTTGTTTACTACATGTTTCCTATATGTATCCTAACTCCCTCACTAGTCTGGGGGATCCTTGAGGGTAGGGACATTTATTCCTCTGTGCTGCACAAAAACCAACACAGAATGAACACATTCAATAAACAATGCTAAGTGGTTCCCCTCATGGTTAAAATGTGTCCACAGCTAATTCCTTCCTCAGAGTTCATCTTAGATCTGAAAGTGCTAAGACACTCTCCTTTGCTGATATGAAATATTTATGTTCTTTCTCAATTTTTTTTTCCTCTGACCATATTCCTTATCTTTGTACAATCTCCACATCATTTTCTCACTCCTTGCTCAAAGGATACTGGGTATTCATGTAAAAGTGTATTCCTCTATACTTCAAAATCTAGCTCTTGGTAGGATACACTAATGGACATGTATTGAGTGAAATATTTTATGAAATCAAAGGCCTAGTTCCTAACCTCAAGTAGTCTGTAAGTGCTCAGACTCCATGATTCATTACCATGGATTAGCATCCAGAGGTCTACCTAAATCACTAGCCCCAAACTAAACTGTTTTGAGAGATATTTCGACTTTGTTTAAAAAACCCAAGGATCAGGACTTGTTGGCTATAATTCCACTGACTTCAATCTCCTTCCTGGCATGATTTATTGCAACCTACATACCTCCCAGGCTGGGTTGGCATACCCACTTATTGTTGTGGCTCACCAGAAAAGGGAAAGGGTCTGCCTAGGGGAGAGAGGTTAGGGTCCAGAGGAGTCCTGAAGCAGCACATGGTCTTACCGCATCAAACTCCGCTTGATCATCCTCAGGTAGGTCGCTGGTTTCATAAACATCTGGTTCGTTCCTGGCCTGCAGATAGAAGCAGTGACCACCCTACCTCATTACCCAGCATCCACCAATATCCCTAAACCACTCCATTTGAATAAGCTAACAGAGAAGGCAGGCTGTGAGGCCAAGATTCTGTCCCTTCTCTTCCACCTGCCCAGGGAACTGTATGTCAGTTCCCAGTCTTGAAGGCATTGGGATGACAGCAGGGACAACTGGGACCTCATGGTAGGTGGCGAGTGCAAGTGATGACAAAGATGTTATCCTGAATCAGAATGGGGGCGGGCCCTTGGCAATCATTATATCAGAAGTAGGAGAGGGCTATCTTCAAATTAGGCCACAGCCTATACACCACTACCCTAGCACACTGGCACAAAGGTTTAGAGTGACTCAGGACCTTAGTATTCAAAAGTACTGTGACCCAACCCCCACCCTTGAGAATGCAGGCAGGGCAACACAAAAGGAGGGTACAGGCCGGCATATGTGGGGGTCGGCCACGGGGTGGTCGGGTTTCTGGGAGGGCAGAATTTTCTATCTGGCACAAGAAGGGTTCTGCCAGGTTAACCTCTTCTTTGGCGGGTTGTAGGCCATCACCAAGTGGCCTGGTATGTCTGTTTGGAGTGGGGATGGGGGGGGGATAATGGGGAGATTTGGGGAGACACGGGTGGTGCTGACATGGCTGGAAGAAACACTAGGGCACAAGCGATAAGCGCCCAGAGACGATGTCTGGGCGGAGAAACCGGCGACTGCCGGAAAAGGGGCCTGGTAAGCCATTCCGCGGCAGGGCCAAGTCGGGTCAGAAGACTCCGGAGGGTGCTGCGGCCCGTCGGGGAGCCAGGGGCTGGAGCCCTGGGGCGGAGGAGGGGCTGCAGGCGGGAGGGGTCACGGGTTAGTGTCTGTTGGGGGTCCTTAGTAGGTCGGGGGTGCGGTCCTGGGAGCCGGGGCTGGCCCTGTACTCACAATGCCGGGAAGATCGGCGTACTTAGGGTCCGCCATGGCGGCGGCGAGGCGGGGTTGGGGGACCGGGGCCTCGGCGGAGCCGGGGCCGGTGTTCGGGTAGGGGAGAGGCTGGGTCCGGGTCCCGGGCTAAGGCGGCGGCAAAGGGAGCGGCGGAGGAGGTGGAGAGCAGGAAGTCTCGCGACAGGAATCTCACAGGAGAGAGAAGGGCAAGGCAAAAGTCGCGAGAACAGCCCGCTACCACACCCCTGGAGAAGCCGGGATTGGCGAAAATGCGGCCAGGGAATGAGGTAATGGCGAGGGACGCAGCCTGGGATTATGGGACCTGTAGTCTCGGCCGATAGGGGCTTGGACGGAGAACGACAATAACGCGCCTTGGGAGTTATTTCACACAACTTCTTTTCTTTCATTTTTACATCAGGTCTATGATAAATGTTTTATAATTCCTGTTTTTCAGAAGAATTCGTTTGGGCTTCCAGAAATTAAATGACTAGATAAAAATCACACATCCTGTCATGCTGTGGCACAGAAAAGGCTTCAAAAACAATAATAGCAGGTAAAATTTAGTAAAGGCTTAGTCATGTTAGGAATGAAAATAATCTTCTCAAGTTAGAGATATCAGATAAAATACAGGACGCCTAGGCAAATTTGAACTTCAGATAAATAATAGTTTTTGTAGTATAAGTATGCCCCACATCATTTTTGGGATATACTAACACACACACACACACACACACACACACACACACACTCACACACACACTAATAGTTTTTAATCTGAAATTCAAATTTAACTGGGCATCCTGTTTTGTTTTTCAAATCTGGCAATCCCATCTCAAGTTCATAAATAGGTAAGTGGTAGCTGTATGTCTGAACACACTCTGTGCTTTTTTTTAAAATGTTTTTTTTTTTTTGAGAGAAAGACACACACACACACACACACACACACACACACACACACAGAATCTGAACCAGGATCCAGGCTCCCAGCTCAAAGCTGTCAGCATAGAGCCCAAGGCGGGGTGCCAACTTGGGAACTGGGAGATCGTGACCTGAGCAGGAGTCCGAAGCTCAACCTACTGAGGCACCCTCTGTGGGTGAGAGGCGCCCCATGAACACCCTCTGTGCTCTTAACCACTTCACTAATAGTTTTCAGACTTCTGAATTTTCACAGTTCAGTAAAATTAAAATTAATTCTGCCATTACTGCACTAGAAAAAGAAAACACTGTTTACTATAACCATCATTTCTTAGTAGAAAAGTAGGAAGGACATACTCTCAGAATGAAAGGCCATCCTTTGAAACTTAATAAATCTAGCTTTATGTAAAACTTACTGCATCACGTGTGGATGTTTTTTTGGGGGAGGGAGGGGCCTATACCCAGTACATTTTTGTCCCTGACCCTCCATAGACAAAGCTTTTTTTTTTTTTTTTTTTTTTTTTTTTAAGACAAGCATTTTTTGCAACTCCACTAAGGCTGCCACCCTGGAGTCCCTGGGGACCTGAGTTTGGGATGTTTTCCAGAAGGCTTCCTGAGCTTTCAGGATGCTGCAACACTTGGAAATAGTGCCAGACCAAGTGACTGGAGAGATGCTGATGTTCCTGAGTTTGGAACTCATTGTCATTCTATGCATACTCTCCTGGCTTTTTCCCCAAACCTCTACCCCTCTTCCATCCATCCATCCGGTTTCTTATGCTGGACCCTTTTTCTTCAGTTTCCTTAAGATTCAAGGTGGGTTAGAGGTATAGGCCCAACAAGGGGAAGCCCTCAGCTGAGTTCTGTGCAGTTAGTTCTTGTCTGGCCAGGCCACCATTCTCTCACTTTTGCCTCATAATGTCCAAGTGACCTCAGACAATTGCTAGGCAAAACTTCCATCCCCTCCTCCCTTCTCCCATCACCCCACTCCTCCCCTTGGCCTAGAGCCTCAACTCCTGCAGTCCAACTCTCTGTTGGCTAGCAAGGCCTGTGACGTGAAGAAAAATCAATTTGGCCAGCTTCTAGGTGGTTCTGCCCAGGGGCTGCAGCAGGAGTCTGACCTGAGGGGAGGAAGGACAAAGAATCTCTAAGGCTTTTTTTTTTTCTTTTTTCATTTTGCTAGGGAAGGGGGAGAAACAGAACAAGGCCTGAGAAAGGGGCTGGGGTGTTGGGACTCTGACCAATGGTAACTTGGACAGGAAACACATAGGTGCCTAAACCTGCCTGAAACCTAAAGGCAGAGGTCTGCCCTATAGGTTCTCAAAGCCCTTGTGGCCTTCCCCACCCTCATCATTACCCCTCCTTCATTGTTTTCTGACTCCCTTTCTCTTGCAAAAGCTTCTCCTGCCCACCTTATGCCCAGCCCCAGCCTATGAGGCAAAACTGAGAATTTTATTTGCTTTTGAATTCTAATAGCCCAGAACCAGAGTTTGTTTTCCTTCACACCGGGGACCTGGTGTGTATAGTGGGGAACGAGCGCACCTTTGGACGTAGAAGGGGTTGAGACTAGCCTCTCCCCTGACACCCCTGTCTGAAAAATGAGACCTGGACACCCTCCTCCACAGGGGTATAGGCAGCTGCCCTTGAAAATTGAGTGGGTTGGGAATCTTGTGTGAGGGGGTTGGGGATGGAGAATGAGAAGAAGGCTCTCAATATGGAGAGAGGACAGTGACAGGGGCGGGGCGGGGGTGGGGGAGGAGGATGTCCCGGAATAAAAAGGGTGCAAGCGCCGTTGACTCTCTTCCCTACCCAGGCGACAAGCCCACCTCAGCCCCCTTATCCCTTCTAGAGGGGTGGAGTCCGAGGGAGGGACAGGCAGGCCAGGGAGGTGGGGAGCTGGGATGCAGCGAGTGACTTGGGTGGGGAAGGGGTGAGGGCGAGGTTACCTAGGAGCTTCGGGGGTGAGGGAGGAGGCGAGAGGAGAGAACCGGCGCCCCCTCGGGTGGAGGCGAACGGGAGGCCCCCCGCGAAGGAAGCCCCGCCCGCCGCCGCCCCGCCCAGGCCCGCAGCGCGGCGCTGCAGCGCGAGGGGCGGAGAGGCAGAGAGCCGAGAGAGGAGGACCAGACGCCCAGGTCGCCTGCATCCCTGTGCCGCAGGAGCGAGCAAGCGCGCCCCGGCCCTGCTCCCCAGCCTTCGCCCGGGCGCCCCACCTGCTTCCTCGGTCCCAGAGACCGAGCACCTGTCCTCCGCCTCGGCTTCAGCTGAGCCCCCCTCCTCCGGAGCGCGCACAGCCCTGCTGCCCGAGAAGTGCTGCAGCCTGTCGCCGGCGACCACCATGGCGGAGACCAACAACGAATGCAGCATCAAGGTGCTCTGCCGATTTCGGCCCCTGAACCAGGCCGAGATTCTGCGGGGAGACAAGTTCATCCCAATTTTCCAAGGGGACGACAGCGTCGTTATTGGGGTGAGTGTCGCCCCGGGAGGGAATTTGGGAAGATTCTACCCCGCCCCCGCCGAGTCTTAGCCCCTGGCTGTCACTGCACCCCCTCCCCGCCGCTCAGCCTCCATCCTCCGCCGCAGCCCCTCCTCTCCCCTGCATCAGGATGACTGGGTGTGGCCTGGCCAGGCTGGTGGCCAAGTCTCCGCAGAGTGGGAGGGGGCTACTTCCTCGCAGTCGGGGGACCCAACTCTCCTTTGCTGCTCGCTGCAGCGTCCGCACCCCTCAGAGCCGGTCCCATGTTTTTCTGATGTTTTCCCTCTCCCCTAGAGAAAGCACATCTTCCCTTTGTTATTGGCTCGGATCTCTACCCCCACCTCCCAGGAAGGGAGGGGGTAGACCAGTGGATGGGCTAGATGACAGGTGGGCAGTCCAGGGCTTCTGCGGGCGGAGGTATAAATGAGAGTGGGCTCTAGGACCAAGCCCTCCGTCAGCCCCTGAAGTAGTTGCAGCCTAGACTGGGGCGGAGGGCACAGATCTGATGAAGGGTTTTCTGAGGAATACATTGATGCCACACCCAGTCGGGGAGGGGGGCTCTGGGGTCCTAAGGAAATGTCTGCCTTTCCCTCCCAGGTACAGTAGGAAGAGGATTTCAGACACCCCAGTCCCCCCTAACAAATAAAAATAACCAAATCCTGAGGTCTTAATAGGTACTTGCTTATTCATCCTTTCTCTTGATGATCCAGTAAAAAAAGTAGCAAGTCGCTTCTACCTCATCATGACAGCCCTATCCGTGGAGGAGATCTTGTTAAGGAGGACTGATGTTTCCTGTGGGTTTGTTACTTGACGTGTATTATTTAATCCTCAAAACAACACTCTGAAGTAGGTATTAATGTTTCCATTTTACAGATGAGGAAATTGAGGCCCAAAGAAGTTGAATGACTTTCTCAAGGTCACACTGTTAACTCATAGATCTGAACCTTAATCTGTAACTCCAAAGCTCATAGATTTTCCTATCACACTGCCTCTGCGGATTTCTCTTCTGGACCTTTATCTGTGATGGCCTAAAGGGAATTCCTAGGGAATTCTTCACCCACCCCTCCTTTCTGAGGTTGGTAGGGATGTCAGGCTATGGAGTGAAAGGATCTGGGTGCTGAGTCCTGTAAGGCTTTGAGGGGTGCTGGGCCAAGAAACTGCAGCTAATTGGAGAAGGGAGGGGCACATATGAGGACTGCTGTCAAGGTCAGGAGCACTGTTTATATATCTTTGGTCCACAGTGCTTGGCACAAGGCATGCTTATTAAAGGAATTAAGGAAAGATGGGGAGGGAGCATGAGCCTTTTGAATCAGTGAGAATGGGACTTTGAATAAACATGTTTTAAGAAGAGCCTGCTTGTATGTCCCGTCCCCAAGGACCCCAGTCTGTCACCATGCTGAGCTGTCACCAACTGAACTCAAATGGGTGCCTCTGCCTTGTGTGTGTGGTTACATATGTGTGTGTTCACCACATACAGAGGGCTCTTGTCTTTCTTTGCCTCAAGGGCCTTAGGCTTTACAGTCTGGTCTGTCTGGCCAGGCTAACATGACCAGCCTGGGGGATCCTCTCCAAGTAGTCTGGACAGCAAGCATTAGCTGTGAGAGTTAGAGCTTGATGGTCCCCTGAGGTATGAAGGCTGAGAAACAAGAGGGAGGTGGTCATGGGAGAGCCCATCCACAAAAGGCTTCTACTGTGAAGCCTAGTTTCCTTGCTTTATTTTTTTCAGGTAAGTCTGAAAAACTCCTTTAGGCTCTCAGGCCATCCCAGTGTGGCGGGCATGGGGCATGGGGTGATGTTGGGAGAAGGAGCGGTGGTATTGATCTGTCCAATTTGCTAAACAGGAAAGACACAGTAGAAGGTGGAGAAGGGGGAGAGATGAAGAGAGGCCCAGGGCCCCCTGCCAATTCAGATTCTATCTTAGTTCCACAGCTGGTCCTTCCCTGTCTGTTTTGCCTGATATTTACAGGGCTGCACCTTTGTCTCACTGTGTATATTCCGTTGCCCAAGCCCTTCCTGTCAATCTCTCTGGCCGAGATAGATGCTGCTGGGGGGCCATTTTGTCTCAGGCAGCGTCCTTGGAGCTTGCCTTCCCAAGCTGACTGTTCCTTGCTCATTTGGGAGGAGGAGGGCTATAGGCGAAGGGATTCTGAGGTGATCCTTGAGTCCCACCAAGGGGAGTAAATCCCCTACCCACTTTCCTCTTTCTTCCTCGGTCTCCCTTTGGGGCCCAGCATCTGAGGAATTAATGGAGGAAGCTGCTTCAGGAAGGTGAGGGAAGAGTGAAGGGGGAGACAATAATCTCTCCAAACCCAGTCCCTGCTCCTTTCTCTAATGGCTCTCCTCTCTGCCTCTGCGGCACTGTGGCTAGCTCTGGGCTTCAGAGTCCCTAGTGTTTGTGGGCTTTTTCTGCTTGGCAAATAAGCTAGAAAGATAGCTCTTTCAGCCCTATCCCTCCCCCATTCCCCTGACTTCTCCTAGCAATCTGGGGGATGGGACTTAGCCAAAGTTAATGGCCTGAGTCATAGTAGAAGGGTGTCTGGGTCACTGTCTGTGTGCTGTGTACCTTGTTTTGCTCTCTGTGTCACTCAGAATCCAGTGTGACTTTTTCACTGGACCCATTTAAGTGTTTCTCTGCTTTGGTCTTGGTGGGCAAAGTATCCTGGTGCCTGCTGTCTGGGCTGTTGTTGCCTCTATACCAGACATGGGAGGGATGACAGTAAGAGAAGACAATGCACTCTCCCTCCCTCCCCCTGTTGCTCTCTCCCTCATTCATTCAAGTGTCCACAATATTTCCTCCCTCAGGTCTCCTAATGGGTTAGTAGGCAGGCAAAATCCAGAACTATCAAGTACTTCATTTAGGAAAGCAGGCAAAAATCCAGGACCATCAAGTACCTTGTTTGGAAAAGCTAGGTTGGGACCTGATGGGTTATTGGATAAGAGTCAGTATTGTTTGGGGTGGCCTAGGATTCCTTTGATATCTGAAGAGGGGGAGCAGGTCTCCCTTTAGCTTTGGGGGAGTCTCATAAAGGAAAATAGAGAGGAGAGGTAATGTTCACCATGGCCAGTGTCTCTCCAGCATTACCATGGCAACAATCCCCAGGGGTGTCACCATGGAAATCAGGCCTGGTGCTCAGAAGTCCAGCCTTTACCAAGTGCTTTACTGAAGGTTGAAAAGGTTGGTCATCTTGGGACCCCTGATCTTAGGCCCTCCATTAGCTTTAGTCAGCTCACATAATGGAAAACTACTGAAAGGTGCCAAGAGACACAAATGGAGTAGGCAACAACAAGGAGGTGTGGGGTGGGGAGAACAGAGCCCTGGGCTGAGGGACTCTGAAGGTGGGCTCTCTGGAGAAGGCTGTGAGGAGTGCTTAGATTGCTGTGGGTAGGGGAGTAGATCTCAGGGGCATTCCTCAAAGGTGGAGAGTCTCCCTGAGTGTTTCTAATGAAATAAATCTTCCAGTCTCTGATGCTGTCATGGTGAGGGAGGGTTCCTGAGAGAGGATGGGTGAGAGAATCACATATTTCTGAAGATGGGGTTGAGGTTGGAAAAAAGGAGTGATGAAACATCTAGAGTCTGGAAACATTTGGAGAAATGTCCAAATGGGGAGGGGGGTGTGTGGCATGTGGCGAAGGGGAAAGGAAAGCCATGATAAGGATCTGATGCAGTGCTCAGTGTTCAGGCACTTCAGTTTTGAAATTTTGAGAAAGAGGGAGAGAGGGAGAGAGAGAGAGAGAGAGAGAGAGAGAGAGAGAGAGAGAGAGAGAAAGAGAACACAAGCCAAGGAAGGGCACAAGAGAGAGGGAGACACAGAATCCAAAGCAAGCTCCAGGCTCTGAGCTGTCCAGCACAGAGTCTGACTCTGGGCTCAAACTCAAACTCACCAACTGTGAGATCATGACCTGAGCCCAAGTTGGATGCTTAACTGACTGAGCCACCCAGGCGCCCCAAGTTTTTGGATCAGTATGGCACTGGGGGTCTGGATTCAGATTGCTTGGGTTTGAGACCATGCCCTACCATTTCTCAGTTGTGTGACTGTAGGCAAGCTACCTTACTTCTCTGAAACTCAGTTCCCACATCTATAAAATGGAATAATAACAGTACATATCTTTTAGGATTGCTGTGAACATTAAATGAGATAATGCTTGGGGCGCCTGGGTGGCTCAGTCGGTTAAGCGGCCGACTTCGGCTCAGGTCATGATCTTGCAGTCCGTGAGTTTGAGCCCCGCGTCTGGCTCTGTGCTGACAGCTCAGAGCCTGGAGCCTGTTTCGGATTCTGTGTCTCCCTCTCTCTGACCCTCCCCTGTTCATGCTCTGTCTCTCTCTGTCTCAAAAATAAATAAACGTTAAAAAAATTAAAAAAAAATAAATGAGATAATGCATATTGCTTAGCACAGTGACAGACACATAATAAACTCCTGATAAGAGTTAGATGTTGTTATAATTGTATACATGTTGTCTCCCCACAAGCTAGCCTTTGACACATTGGGAAGTAGTTAACATTTCCGCTTCTTACTAGTTGTTTTATCCAAACATCCAGGTCTCTAGTATCTTTTTACACTCTTACTCCATCAATATCTGTATTTACTTGACAAATATTTATGAAGAACATCCTGTGGGCCAAGGACTGGGCTCGATGTTGGGGCTTTACAGGGAATCCCTGCCTTCAAGAAACTCTTGGTCTATGTGGTGATCCAGGCTGTGGAGTGGTCTGGGCAGAAGCCTGAGAGGGGGCATCAGAAATGGCTAAAAAAGGAAGGAAGGAAGGAAGGAAGGAAGGAAGGAAGGAAGGAAGGGAGGGAGGGAGGAAGGAAGGAAGGAAGGAAGGAAGGAAGGAAGGAAGAAATGGCTTTTGCTAACTATACTCACTCCCCCAGATTCTGATAAGAAACTTCCCACAACATACTATAGTCTGACTCAAAGTAATTGTGTGTCATGAAAAGACATAAATAATGGTGATGTTTCCCATGTGAGTAGTCTAGAGGCAAAATAAGTAGAAAACCACTGGTCTAGTTATTTGCATAAAAATAGCTGATAAACAAATTCATCTTGAGTTTAATCAATAGAAAATTTAAAACAAATCAACAATTTAACAGAAATAAAAATCTTAAGATAAAATAATGAACTAAACTTGGAATTTAAGGGCCTAGCCAAGAGTAAGGAAGAGATAGCAGGCCTTTCCAGAAACCCTGAAATTATAATCTGTGTCTATGGCTTTCCCTGCTTATGAGTTTCCTAAGTGGACCTATTTTTAGTTCTTGGATACCTTTTAGCCTCACAGTACGGAGAACACCACCCTTTTTACTCTCTGTGGTCTCTTCCTTCTTCTTGGCCTAGGCTAAGAAAAGGGGTTCTCAGGCAATAATTGCCTTCAGCACTTGGAGAGCGCCCTCCATTTTAATGCATGCATAGCCTCCTGTAGAATCCTTTAAGTGAGAGGATGAGACAAAGGGAAAGGAGGGAGAGAGTTGGTACCCATTTTCCCAGACGGGAAGAAGGGAGGGGCAAAATTGGCTCCAGAGTTCTACTTAACCCCCTTTGGCTGCATTCCTGGTTTCAAGAAGCATAGATAGCCATCATTGGTGGAGAAGAGGCAAGAGTCATTGGCTTGAGATAGACGTGTTTGTCTCTGTTTCTCGGCTGCTGGATGGGAGAAACACTGAGTTAGATTACAATTCAAGAATCAATTTTCAACGCAAAAATTTTTTTAATTTAATTTAAAAAGAAAGGTATTACTGAGGAGGACAAGTATCAATGCCACTTTAAATCTGTTTAACACTGTATGATTTTCTTATATGTAATAAGGATTTTATTCTTTGTAAGGAAGTGTAATGATGAACCATTTGGATAAAAAGAATGAAAAATTCACAAAAGTCCTATGAATAATCCATAAACTCACTCAAACCTTAAAAAAAGAATTAAGGTAGATTTTTCTTGAATAATATTAAACATAGTCTGATTGCAACACTAACATATTTTAATTGTTGACAAAATTAAAAACAAAGAGAAACACATGCAAGAAACTCAAAATCACTCAAAATCCCACCACCCCAAGAAAAACACTGTTAACAATTTAATGTATTTATTTCCAGTGAGTTTTTGCTGCATATATGCATATATTAATTTTAATAAGTGTATCATAAACTATATATTATTTTGCATAGTATTATATGCAATACTATGATTACTATGATTACTACTTTACTATCATTAAATATTTTACATAATTTTATTTATGTTTTTAAATGTTTAATTTTTTGCATAAGTCTTAACATGCACAAGTGATAAAATTCAAATGATATAAAGAAGTATACAATGGAAAGTAAGTCTCCTTCCTACCTCTGTTTTCTAGCCACCCTGTTCCCCTTTCAAGAGACAACCAGTTTGCCTTTGATTACCAGTTTCTTATGGATCCTTCTAAAAACATACTATACATTTATAAGCAAAGGCATATATACGTGCGTATACTTTTTAAAAATTTTTTTATTTAAGTAATCTCACACCCAATGTGGGGCTCAAACTCACAACCCTGAGATCAAAAGTCACATGCTGTACTGACTGAGCCAGCCAGGTGCCCGTGCATGTATTTTTTTTTTTTTTTAACAAGAATGGAAGCATAGTATACATACTGTTCTGTACCTTACTTTTTTTTTTCCACTTAACAACGAGTCTAGGAGTCTTCCTTATCAGCACATAAAGATACATCTCATTCTTTTTAACAACTTTATAATTTGTTGTAGGGATATGCCATAATTTACTTAACCAGGTCCTTATTGGTAGACTTTTAGGGTTATCCTATTAACTTGCTACTGCAAACAATTAAATGATCTTGTGTGTGTGTGTGTGTGTGTGTGTGTGTGTGTGTATACATATTGCATATGTGCAGTATGTCTATATAGAATACATTTTTGGAAGTTGAGGTCTTAAAGTATATATATGCACTTAAAAATTTAAGAACTGGTTCTAAATTGCCTCTCACAGAGTCGGCTCCAGCTTATATATGCCTTCTCCAGTGCAATGCTTTGGCCACTTTGATAGGTTAAAGTGGTATTTCATAGTCTTAATATGCATTTGTCTTAATAATGAGGTTGTGTATCAATTCATTTTTAAGAACCACTATAATAACACCATTTTATGATGTCGTATTTTATAAGAGGTATATAATTTACATTCAGTGAGTGCACAAATCTTAAGTGGTTTGATGAATTTTATAACATATTTTGACACCCATGTAACCACTACCCAGATTGAAAACTAGAGTATTTCTATCACTCCTCAAAGTTCTCTCTAGCCCCCTCCTGTCAATATCACCCCCAGGCATCTGCTATTTTGACTTCTATCACTAGCTAAGTTCTGTCCTTTCTTGAACATTATACAAAGGGAATAATACAGTATGTGCTGTTTTGTTCTTTTACTAACACATTTTTGAAATTTATTGATGTTCTATTATGACATCATTTTAAATAGCAGCAAAGGATAAAAATATGCACATGCCATAATTTAATCAACCAAGTCCCCTAAAATGTTATTCCCCTTTAGTTGTTTTCAATTTCTTGTTATTATAAACAGTGTGATAATAAACATTCTTCTTAAAACAACTTATTCTTTTCTTTTCATTTTTTTAACATTTTATTTATTTTTGAGAGAGAGAGAGAGAGCGAGAGAGAGAGAGAGAGCATGGGGGGAGGAGCAGAGAGAGAGGGAGACACAATCCAAAGCAGGTTCCAGGCTCTGAGCTGTCAGCACAGAGACCCATGCAGGGCTGAAACCCACGAACTGTGAGATCATGATGCCAGCCAAATTTGAACACTTAACCAACTGAGCCACCCCCAGGCACCCCATGATAATAAACATTCTTGTAGCTACATATTTGCTACAAATATTTTCATAGCATGAATTCTTAGAAGTAGAACATCTGAGTCAATGGATATGCATAATTCAAGGATTTTGATTATGTATTTCTGAATTGCCCCATAAAAATTGAATGGACATACTGTCTTACCAGAAAAGGATAAAGGTACCCATTGTGTGGAAATGATACTTCCTTGAACCCCCACCTACACTGGGTATTATAATTAAGTTTGTGTTTTTCAATTTGATAAGTGAGTAACGATGTTACTGTTTTAGTTTGAAAACAGTGAACATTTGGAGTGCCTGGGTAGCTCAGTCAGTTAAGCCTCTGACTTTGGCTCAGGTCATGATCTCATGGTTTGTGAGTTTGAGCCTGGGGTTGGGCTCTGTGCTGACAGCTCAGAGCCTGGACCCTGCTTCAGATTCTGTGTCTCCCTCTCTCTCTGCCCCTCCCATAGTCATGCACGTGCTCTCTCTCTCTCTCTCCCAAAAATAAATAAACATTAAAAGAAGAAGAAGAAAACATTGAACATTTGTATATAATTTTCTGTTGTTAGTACATAGCGCTTGTCCATTTTTTCTGTTGAGTTTTATCTTTTTGTTACTGATTTATGAGAGTTCTTTATGTAGTAAGAATATTAATATCTTTGTTTGAAAAACTTAAGATTTTCTTATTTAAAAATTATGTATCTTGGGGGCACCCAGGTGGCTCATGTGGTTAAGCTAATGGCTCTTGGGATTCTCTCTCTTCTCTCTTTCTGCTCCTCTCCTGCTCATGCTTTCTCTCTTTCTTTCTCAAAACAAAGAAAATAAACTTTAAAAAATTATGTATTTTCATTTTAGAAAGCAATGTTTACAGGGACACCTGGATGACTCAGTCAGTTAAGCAGCCGACTTTGGCTCAAGTCATGATCTCAGTTTGTGAGTTCAAGCCCCACGTCAGGCTCTGTGCTGACAGTTCAGAGCCTGGAGCCTGCTTTGGATTCTGTGTCTCCCTCTCTCTCTCTGCCCCTCCCCCATTCACGCTCTGTCCTCTCCCTCTCTCTCTCAAAAATAAACATTAAAAAAATTTTTTTTGTAAAAGAATGTAATGTTTGCACCCAAAGCGAGGCTCGAACTCATGACCCTGAGATCAAGAGTTTCATGCTCTCCCAACTGAGCCGGACAGGTGCCCTTCATTTTCGGAAGAAAGTGGAAACTCCTAAAATTCCACTGTCCAAGGATAACCACTATTAACATGCTTTTCTAAGCAAGGTATACATACATACATACATATACTTTTTATTTTTTTTTTTTACAGAAAGGGACTCATCCTTTACATACTTTTCTTTTTGCTTTTTATACTGCATACTATTTAAAAAAAATTTTTAGTTAATGTTTTGGGGGTTTTTTTAATGTATTTTTGAGACAGAGAGAGACAGAGTGTGAGGGGGGAAAGCCAGAGAGAGAGGGAGACACAGAATCCGAAGCAGGCTCCAGGCTCCGAGCTGACAGCACAGGGCCTGACGCGGGGCTCGAACTCACAAACCGTGAGATCATGACCCGAGCCGAAGTCGATGCTTAACTGACTGAGCCACCCAGGCGCCCCTATACTGCATACTATTTTAAAAACTACTTTCTTGGTTAACAGTACTTTGTGCAGTCTTGTCATTACACATTTTCTCTACCATCTTCTTTAATATTTTACATTAAAATTTTTTGTTAGTGTTTATTTTTGAGAGAGAGAGAGAGAAGAGAGAGAAGAGAGACAGACCATGAGCAGGGGAGGGGCAGAGAGAGAGAGAGAGAGAGAGAGAGAGGGAGGGAGACACACAATCCCAAGCAAGCTCCAGGCTCCGAGCTGTCAGCACAGACTAACCAATGGACCAGGTGCCCTGTAATAATTTACATTTTTAGTTTAAAAGCAATATGTTGTCACTGTAAAACATTTAAATATCACAGAAAAAATGTTGAAAGCATAAGTTCCTGTTATTCTGCTCTCCAGTGATACTCACCGTTAGCAGTTCTGTATATAGTCCCTCCATGTCTTTTTTCTAAGACAATTCTGTCCATATGCTTTTTAAAAAGTATAATCACATTACACATACTGTTTTTATTTTTCACTTTATCAAGCTTGGACATGTCAATATATGTAAACCAACCTCAGTCATTTTAATGGGGGTGGAATATGGAGTTACCATAGCCAACATCTTGTTGATGGATGTTTGAATTGTTTCTAGTTTTACTTTAATACAAGCTGCTGCACTGAACATCCTTCTACAGAAATCTTTAAGTGCTTAAGTAAGTGTTGTAAGATGAATTCCTAGCACTGGAATCACTGATATAGAGTACAAACAGTATGGACATTTAAATATTTAACAGAATTCGGGGCACCTGGGTGGCTCAGTGGATTAATGAGCCACCCAGGTGGCTCATGATCTTGCTCTTTGGGGGTTTGAGCCTCACGTCAGGCTCTGTGCTGATGGTGCAGAGCCTGCCTGAGATCCTCTCTCTTCCTCTCTCTCTGCCCAGGATACAAAATGAAAAATAAAAGACTTGTCTCTCTCCATAGTAACCACGGCCAATATTTTTGTATAATTCCTTCTAAAAAACAATTCTACATATAGATGGAATAGTGCGAATATTCCCAGCACCACCATATCCAGCTCTGGCCAAGTTTTATGACTTTTCCTTAATTAGTTAAGACATGTCTCCCAAACTCTGGTGACCGTAGACCTAGAGTTCTACATTTCAGTTGGATAAAGATGGGCTCTGTAGTAAAACAATTTGACAACTAAGTCATAGTCTCTCTTTTTTAAATGCTTTATTTATTTTTGAGAGAGAGACTGAGTGCAAGTGGGGGAGGGGCAGAGAGAGAGACACACACCCAGAATCTGAAGCAGGCTCAGGGCTCTGAGCTGTCAGCACAGAGTCCAACACAAGGCTCAAACCCACAAACAGTAAGATCATGACCTGAGCCGAAGTTGGACGCTTAACTGAGCCACCCAAGTGCCCCAGTCATAGTCTCTCTCTCTCTTTTTTTCCGATTTTTATTTATTTTTGAGACAAAGAGAGAGACAGAGAGCACACGTTGGGGAGGGGCAGATAGAGGGAGACATAGAATCTGAAGCAGGCTCCAGGCTCTGAGCTGTCAGCACAGAACCCGACGTGGGGCTCGAACTCATGAACTGCGAGATCATGACCTGAGCTGATGTCGGATGCTTTACTGACTGAATCATGCAAGTGCCCCAGTCATAGTTTCTTTAAACTGAATGGCAGGGAAACATGACAGAAATTTGTCACTTGTGGTGGAGAACAAACATTGTCTCATTTAATATTACCAGAGATCTTTAGTATGATTGGATAGTGAATACATACTTGGTTTGGCTCCCCAGGTTTAAATATTTTTTATCTTTAGCATTCTTTTTCTTTTTTTTTTTTTTAGAAAAAGAGGGAGAGTGTGAGCATGAGTTGGGGAGAGGGTCAGAGGAAGAGAGAATCTCAAGCAGGCTCATACTGAGTATAGAGGCCAATGTGGGGCTTGATCCCATGACCATGAGATCATGACCCAAAACAAAACCAAGAGTCAGACATTCAACTGACTGAGCCACCCAGGCACCCCTGTATCTTTAGCATTCTTATCAGCACACATGATTTGTAACATATAAACCGAATTAAGTACTTGCAAGTCAGTGAATTGCTTCATAGTTTCTCTTTAAAGTTGATTCCTTAAAAGGAGACCCATGTTTCTGATTTCATATATTTCTTTCACTGAGAGAGAGAGCTTGCATTAGTGTTTGCACAACAGCTCAGTAGCTGTGGTATATGTATATTTCATTTACGCAACAGGAAACATACTATACATATGTCCCTAACTTTCCATGTTTCACTTAATGCATCTCGAAGATCCTTCCATATCAGGACATGTGGATCTATTGAGGAAGATATTTTTAAAGCTAGAGGTAGATTTTTAGTGTTAATGAATTGTTCTTCACTCTCTACAGCCTGTGGCCCTATTGTCTTTTCCCATTTGGTTTCCCAGGGAGGGGCCTGGAGTGATAGAGTACTAAATCGTCACATGAAAACTAAGATCCCCTCACACGAACTCATGGTATGACACTTCTCAATGACATTCAGTAGTGCATGGGCACAACTCCTGGTGTCAGTACTAACTTTTGCTCCTCTTTCTCTAGTTTCCCTCATCCCCCCAAATCATCCATGGATATGGATGGTTGAAAGACAGGTGCCTTTGCAGACTAATGAAAGGGGGCTGCAGTATTTCTTCTCCCTCACACCCTGCCTGCTGATGTCTGCCATGTTTTATTTCCATTCTAGGGGAAGCCATATGTCTTTGACCGGGTGTTCCCTCCAAACACGACCCAGGAGCAAGTTTATCATGCATGCGCCATGCAGATTGTTAAAGGTAATGGGTATATTTTTATAATGTATGTTTTCAGGTTCCCATTCCCTACCCCACTTCTTTCCACCAGTGCTCTTTCTCTGCCATTTCTTCCAGATGTCCTTGCTGGCTACAATGGCACCATTTTTGCTTATGGACAGACATCCTCAGGGAAAACACATACCATGGAGGTGAGGGTTCTGACTTTCATGAGAGGTGAAGAGCGGGGAGTGATAATGAGAAGACAAGGAATCTCAGTGTGGGGCAAGATCTTGGAATCAAGCTTGCTTGATCTGGAGGACGAAGTGAGGAGCATTACTGTTGTGGAAGTTTAGTGAAATCCCTCCAGCCTGCTGCGGTTTCCCATCCTTTCCACTATTCCAGTTTTTTTCCTTTTCATCTGGAAAAGCAGCTACAATAAGAGTTAAAAGGGCTACTCAGTTCTCTCCTTGTTCCACTAAAAAGGTAGACATGGCAGTGACTGCCTCCTACCTTAAGATGGTCTTCTTATCAGCTATTACCTCTGTGTTCATCTGCATTCTTGAGTTGTCTCGTTCTGAGTCCCAGCCTCATTCTGGAATACGCTTCCTCCCCAGGGAAAGCTGCATGACCCTCAGCTGATGGGAATCATTCCTCGAATTGCCCGAGACATCTTTAACCACATTTACTCCATGGATGAAAACCTTGAGTTCCACATCAAGGTGATCACAGCATGACAGTTGGGCATCCTCAGATGGGGCCTGGGAGGGGAAGATGTAACATGAACCCACTGAGAACCTGGGAACCCCAACTTATTTTCCTGCTCTAGTCACCTCAGCTCTTCTTCTCTGCTAAGATATTCTCTTCTGCCCTTTCGCTCCTACTACCACCGTTTGAGTAAGTCACATTCACTTGAGATTCTTGTATCGGATTTAAGATAGGCCCTCTTCACTTTCTCCCTAACCAGGTTTCTTACTTTGAGATTTACCTGGACAAAATTCGTGACCTTCTGGATGGTGAGTGGTGTTTAATCCCTTTGGGTGGGTGGGGGTGTGAGGAGGGCAAAGAAAAGAAAGGTCACATTGCTCTTGGGATTGCGTGCTGTTTGGCAAGAGAGGGCACACACACTCATACCTATGTTCCTTGCCTCCACTAACCAGAATTTCCAAAAACAAAGGGTCAGAAGATGAGCTTAGACACGCAAGGTGAGCCTGCTCACCCAGAGCATAGAAACAGCCTGAGACCAGCTGGAACCTTGAGGCTAGAATCCTGGAGGAGGAGAAACTGAGTTTTCAGTGTATGCAGGGACGTTAAGCTTCATGGGGAAGTCTTTCTCCTCTTTTGCACATAGAAGAAACCACTGTGTCAGCAGACTACAGGGTGTGGGGTTGGGGATGGAAATGCTAACCTTGCCTACCCTGCATTGTCTTGATTCAGTGACCAAGACAAATCTATCTGTGCATGAGGACAAGAATCGGGTGCCATTCGTCAAGGTGAGAGTGGGGACAGGGGCACCTGGGTGGGTGTATTGACCAGTGGGGTTGTGGGAAGAAGATAGACCAGAGACCCAGAAGTTGGAGGGCAGATAGCTTGGAGGAGTGAGATGTGCTCAGGGACCAGGGAGAGTCTGAGGGCTCGGAAAAGACAGTCTTGAAAGGTCACGTGGGCAGTGTGCAGGTAATTTGCAGATCAACGTTCACAGGTTGCTGTCCATTTGCCCCCCCCCCACCCCCACAGGGTTGTACTGAACGCTTTGTGTCCAGCCCAGAGGAGATTTTAGATGTGATTGATGAGGGGAAATCAAATCGTCATGTGGCTGTCACCAGTGAGTGGGGATATAAGGGGCTCTCGAGTCTGGGAGTCTGCTGCTTGTCTGCATCCTCTGGGGCTGAGGGACTGGAAGTAAGCGAGGGAAGACTGTGTCCTCTGCAAGAAGAGGCTGCCCTTGTGTGTGCAACCCAGCTGCCTGGGAGACGCTGGGGCAGGGCTAGTCCTGACCGGCTCCCTCTCTCTCTGGGTGGGCCAGCGGTCAGTGGAAGCTGGGGGCTGAGGGCTTTGGCTCCACAGGCATTAGTACAGGGACTGCTCCTCCCTTGGTCCTGCAGACATGAACGAACACAGCTCTCGGAGCCACAGCATCTTCCTCATCAACATCAAGCAGGAGAACATGGAGACCGAGCAGAAGCTCAGTGGGAAGCTGTATCTAGTGGACCTGGCGGGGAGCGAGAAGGTTGGGGCCTGGGGGTGGGGTGGGTAGGCAAGGAGATCGGGGGGAGCTTTTTTTTTCAATCAAAATAACTTTTTAGGGGCGCCTGGGTGGCGCAGTCGGTTAAGCGTCCGACTTCAGCCAGGTCACGATCTCGCGGTCCGTGAGTTCGAGCCCCGCGTCAGGCTCTGGGCTGATGGCTCGGAGCCTGGAGCCTGTTTCCGATTCTGTGTCTCCCTCTCTCTCTGCCCCTCCCCCGTTCATACTCTGTCTCTCTCTGTCCCAAAAATAAATAAAAAACGTTGAAAAAAAATTAAAAAAAAATAACTTTTTAGTTGAGATATAATGCGCATACCATAAAGTTTACCATTCTGAAGTATACAGTTCAGTGGGTTTTAGGATATTTGGAAGGTTGTGCACCCATCACCATTAGTTCTAGACCATTTTCATCACCTGTTAGCCGTCACTCCTTATGCTCCCTTCCCCCAACCCCTAGCAACCACTAATCTACTTTTTTTTTTCTGTGCATTTGCCTTTTCTGGACATTTCATTTAATATGTGGGTAGCTTTTGGCAAGAGAGTTTAGGGTAACAGAGGAAGGGCCTTTTCTGTTCTCTTTTCCTGCCCCTGCCCCTCTTGGACTGAATCTCCCTACATGGAGAAGAGGCCATGAGAGCCCTCTCCCTCTGCAGTGCTTATGACACACTCATCCCTTAATTCTCTGGTAGGTCAGCAAGACCGGAGCAGAGGGAGCCGTGTTGGATGAAGCAAAAAATATCAACAAGTCACTGTCAGCCCTCGGGAACGTCATCTCCGCGCTGGCTGAGGGCACAGTGAGTGTTCCTCAGGCCCCCTTGTTCTGCAGGCTGCACCCCGTCTTCCAGCTTCTCCTCCTGCTGCCGCTGCTATCTCATCACGCCCAGTTCATGGGGTGTGCGATCCTTAGTCAGCACCACTGTCCTTTCTGATTCCCTTGTTGAGTGTTGTCCTGATTCATAATCTCCCCCCCCTTCCCCCAGAAAAGCTACGTTCCCTATCGTGACAGCAAAATGACACGGATCCTCCAGGACTCTCTGGGAGGAAACTGCCGGACAACTATGTTCATCTGCTGCTCACCGTCCAGCTACAACGATGCGGAGACCAAGTCGACCCTAATGTTTGGGCAGCGGTCAGTGGCAGAGTCCCTCGTCCCTATGCCAGCCCCTGCTGCACTCACCCCTCAGGATCACGTAAGCCTTTGTGGAGGTCTCATCTCCTCATTCTCCTCACCCAGGGCAAAGACCATTAAGAACACTGCCTCGGTGAATCTGGAGTTGACTGCTGAGCAGTGGAAGAAGAAATATGAGAAGGAGAAAGAGAAGACAAAAGCTCAGAAAGAGACGATCGCAAAGCTGGAGGCTGAGCTGAGCCGGTGGCGCAGCGGTTAGAGAGGGTTCCAGTGGGCGCGAGAGACTGCGGGAGGAGGAGGCTTGGGGGACCAGAGGGGCCCTGTCTGGGGTGGTGCTTAAGGACAGGCGAACCTCCCAGGAGGGTTGTGTTTCTGGAGGCGTGCAGTAGAGTGGTCATGAGGGAAGGGGAGAGGGGGCTGACCACCCTTGTCCCACCCCCCAGCAAAGGTTGAAGGTGCACTTGGCAACAGAGTTGGAGACCTGCCCGGAGGTCTTGGCGTTGAGGAGCGAGGGAGGAAGGACTCCTGGATACAGCTCTGTCTCCTCCTGTCCCTCACCTTGTTCTGCCCCTTGGCCAGGAGAGAACGTGCCTGAGACAGAGCGCCTGGCTGGGGACGACGCAGCCCTGGGAGCTGAGCTCTGTGAGGAGACCCCTGTGAATGACAACTCGTCCATCGTGGTGCGCATCGCGCCTGAGGAGAGGCAGAAATACGAGGAGGAGATCCGCCGCCTCTATAAGCAGCTCGATGACAAGGTGAGGACATCCAAGGCACAGAGGGGAGGCCAGGGGGATGAAAAGTGAGGGATTAAGGAATTAGCTTCTACTGCCTTTTAAAAATTTTTTTTATTAATTTTTTTTTAATGTTTATTTTTGAGAGAAAGGGTAGACAGAGCGTGAGCGGGGGAGGGGCAGAGAGAGAGGGAGACACAGAATCCGAAGCAGGCTCCAGGCTCTGAGCTGTCAGCACAGAGTCCGACACGGGACTCGAACCCACGAACCGTGAGATCATGGCCTGAGCCGAAGTCGGACGCTTAACTGATTGAGCCACCCAGGTGTCCCATATATATATTTTCTTATTTTAAAAGGGACAAATGCTCACTCATTACTGCAAATGTGGAAGATAGCAGTGACTAACATTTAGAATTGTTGAATTGTTGTATCATATATCTGAAACTAACATAACACTGTATGTTACCCATATTATTAAAAAAATTAGGGGTGCCTGGGTGGCTCAGTCGGTTGAGCATCCAACTTGGCTCAGGTCGTGATCTCACGGTTCGTGAGTTCGAGTATCGGGCTCTGTGCTGACAGCTCAGAGCCTGGAGCCTGCTTCGGATTCTGTGTCTCCCTCTCTCTCTGCCCCCCCCCCCCCCCCCGCCTCTCTCTCTCTCAAAAATAATTAAACATTAAAAAAATTTGGAAGATAAATAAAAATAAATAGAAGATTTAAGTCTCCCATCATCACACGATTCAGAAATAACACTACCAACATTTTGCTTTTCTTCATACATAGAGCATGCAGTTGAGATGCACTGTGTGTGTAACTTTGCATCTGATTTCCTCATTCCATATTCTATAAGGAGCAATTTCCTACCTTGTTAACAATTCTTCATAAAAGTATTTTTTCATTAAAAATCTTTTTTGTAAAAGCATTTTAAAAGCATTTTAAAAGTCCATTTCTCAAAACATATTTATTTATTTATTTATTCAAAACCTATTTAACCACTTGCTTACTGCAAGGCCTCTAGTTTTCTTTGTTTTGGGTAGTTTGTTTTTGCTCTTATAAGTAACCCTGAAAGGTCTATCTTTGCCTTTGATGCATAAGACTTTGCTTTTGAATGATTTGATTAGAATGGAGGACCAAAGTGGGAGTTCTTGGTTAGAGGCCGTGTCCTTTAATCTAAAGGCTTTTGCTGGGTATTGGCAGGGTTAGATCATCTTCCAGAAGAAAGGAATTTGAAAGTGAGGGTAGGAGTGAGGTGAGAGGCTGAAGGGAAAACCTCGTTTTAGGTTTTGGGGTTTCTAACTCAAAGCCTGACCAGTCTGGATTTTTGTCAGGATCCGACCTCTGGCCCCAACCCCATCCATCTAGACTGGAAGGGGCTGCCTTCCTTCACTCCCTCTTCCCCCCTTGCCTCCAACAGGATGATGAGATCAACCAGCAGAGCCAGCTCATAGAGAAGCTTAAGCAGCAGATGCTGGACCAGGAAGAGGTAATGGGAAGGAGGACAAGACATGAGAGGAGAGCGGTGTGTTCCCGAGGAAGGGCTTAGTCTTCTGCTTAGGACTTAGTCACGCCCCAAAACTATAGAAGTCTGGGGACTTAACTGGGGCTTTGTGTAAACCACGGCTTTTGGAGTCTGGGTGCTTCTTCCTTCTGTTGTCCTGCTTCTAAGAAGCCTACACCCCCCTTCCTCCTGACTTTCACTTTGGCCCTTGCTCCTCTCCTAGAGCTGTGCGCTCCAGGCTTCGGGTGCCAGAGGGACCCTGTCTGGGGTAGTGCTCTGAGCTTCCCCAGACCAGGGGACCATAGCGGTGGTCCCTCACGTGCCTTACCTCTTTCTTGAAGCTGTTGGTATCCACCCGAGGAGACAATGAAAAGGTCCAGCGGGAGCTGAGCCACCTGCAGTCAGAGAATGACGCTGCTAAGGATGAGGTGAAGGAAGTGCTACAGGCCCTGGAGGAGCTGGCCGTGAACTACGACCAGAAGTCCCAGGAAGTGGAGGAGAAGAGCCAGCAGAACCAGCTTCTGGTGGATGAGCTATCTCAGAAGGTGGTGAGTGGCTGACTGGGGTGCAAGAGCTCCCTGGCCTCCAGAACGTCCCCCACATCCAAAGCGACCCCTGCGTCACGTTTGTACCCTTGCACTGCTGTGTGGTGTGTTGTGGGAACCTTTCCCACCTGTCACCACACTGCCCTCCTGACTCCTGTCTCTTCCAAACCCTTTTGCAGGGCCCATGTTCTCTTTGTAGCAGCCCTCAGGGTCATGTATGAGGGGGAGGCCTCTGCCTGGGCTAGGCAGGGGGGTAGGAAGATGGCAGTGGGATGACCTAAGGGGCTGTCCCCAGGCCACCATGCTGTCCCTGGAGTCTGAGTTGCAGCGGCTACAGGAGGTCAGTGGACACCAGCGAAAACGCATTGCTGAGGTGCTGAATGGGCTGATGAAGGACCTGAGTGAGTTCAGTGTCATCGTGGGCAACGGGGAGATTAAGCTGGTGAGTGGAGACAGAGGCAGGAATCTTGTTCAGGTCATTCTTGTTCTGGGCACTGGTGGGAGATGCAGGGTGGATAGTCCAGGCCCTCAGGGATGCTGAGGAAGGTGGGCCAGAGATCTGGGAAACATGCCTTTAGCATGGGGTGCTTGGATGGCTCAGTTGGTTGAGCATCCGACTTCGGCTCAGGCCATGATCTCCTGGTTTGTGAGTTCGAACCCCACCTCGGCCTCTCTGCTATCAGCACAGAGTCTGCGGCCGATCCTCTGTTCCTCTCTCTCTCTGCCCCTCCCCCGCTCGTGCTCTTTTTCTTTCTCTCTCAAAAACTAAACAAAAATTAAAAAAAAATAAACTAGATACAGGAAAACAAGTAGAATTTTGCACAGACTCAACTGTAAATACACCTTCCAAAGGGTGCTGAATAAAGAAGGAATGGAGATGTGCCTATAGCAGGCTTTAGAGATGAGGCACAGATGTGAGAATGATATATGCAAATCTGTGGCAGTGAAAATGACCCATCTGGGTGATCGGGCAGAACAGTTTGACTGCAAAAGAAAATCATATTGCTTTATAAGATGGAAGAGGGCGATTGTCGGAACTGGATCTTTAAGTGCAGGTAGAAGGATTTAATACGAAATGCCAGGTGATGGCAGGTAAAAGTTGTTTGGAAAATACTTGTCCCACCCAAATCCCTGTGTGTGTGGGTGTACACGGGGATAGGCAGGGTGGAAGGGAATGGGCAAAAGCTTCCCTGCAGCAGAGAAGTACCTCTTCCTGCCTTCCCCCACCCCGCAGCCGGTGGAGATCAGCGGAGCCATCGAGGAGGAATTCACGGTGGCCCGACTCTATATCAGCAAAATCAAATCAGAAGTCAAGTCTGTGGTCAAGCGCTGCCGGCAGCTAGAGAACCTGCAAGTCGAATGTCATCGCAAAATGGAAGTGACTGGGCGGGAACTCTCCTCCTGTCAGCTCCTCATCTCCCAGGTGAGCGCTGGGCATTGAGGGCCTTTGCGTGCAATGGGAAGGAGGGTGATTCTGTAGCTTGTGGGATAAAACTCCTAGCACCCACTTTCATGTCAAGGACCTAGGGTCAACCAAAGTCAAGGATAGAAGAGAAGAGCCTGGGGTGGCAGGGAAGGGTCCAGGCCAGGGAAGTGAAGGGTCAGAGGAGATAGCACGCTCTGAGCTGATGGGGTCTAAAGGAAGGGTCCAAAGAAATGGCCTCTGGCCCTGTGTCTTCAGGCAGGCGCAGCAGGAGGGGAGGGCCTGGGAGAGCTGCAGAGGTCTGTGCTGCCTGGAGTTGTGTCCTTGACTCCACCCTTCTTCTTCCTCTCACCAACCCTTCCCCCATTAGCACGAGGCGAAGATCCGCTCGCTTACAGAGTATATGCAGAGCGTGGAGCTAAAGAAGCGGCATCTGGAAGAGTCCTATGACTCCCTGAGTGACGAGCTGGCCAAGCTCCAGGCCCAGGGTGAGGCCTTCTTAAACCTCTAAACCACTTATCCTGGGATCTGAGATCCCAGAGGGGGCAGGGAGGAAAAGTGGCAGACATCAGAAGAAACCACCTGACAGCACACTCATCCAATGCATTAGACTGACATCACAGAGGCCAACTCATACGCTACTTAGCATGCTTTTGCACAGAGCTTATTGTACACGAACCATAAACCCTCCGTTGATCTCTTTCCCTGCTGTGTCCAATTGGACTGTCCTAACCCAGAAGAACATCACGGAGGGTCCATACTGGGTAGATGTCGCCTGCCCGACCCGGAGCTCTGGTCACAAAATGGAAGTTCTTTCCGGAGGAGGTAGGTGTGAGGTAAGCTGTCTTTCCTTCTTTCCCTCAGAAACTGTGCATGAAGTGGCCCTGAAGGACAAGGAGCCAGACACACAGGACACAGATGAAGTGAAGGTGAGAGGGGAAGCTGTAGGGGACCACTGGGGCTTGGCAGGGCTGAGCCGGCCCGCTCCAAGCTGGTGTCAGGGAGTCCAGCTTTGAGTGTGCGGTGGGGTTGTTTGCAGAAGGCCCTGGAGGTGCAGATGGAAAGTCACCGGGAGGCCCATCACCGGCAGCTGGCCCGGCTCCGGGACGAGATCAATGAGAAGCAGAAGACTATCGATGAGCTCAAAGAGTAAGAGTCCCCCTGGGCAGCCCCGGCCTCCCCGGGTCCTCTTGCCTTGCTCTGCCCACACGCGTGCTCCCTCTTGGCCCAAGGTCTGCTTTGCTCATTTCCAAGCGCCCCTCCCCCAGCGATGCCACAGCTTTATCACCCAACCCCAGGAGACACGGGAGTGAGGACTAGTCCCTCTCCTTGAGCTCTTGTGATTGGATAGCTCAGGGTTCCTCACTCTGTCAGCGGCCTGCGTCTGCCTCTGATATCCAAAGGTAGACGCATCAGTCCCAACTTGGCCCGGCTGTACCGGAAGGAAAATGTTTGCAGCGCCGGTCTTCCCTTTCCCGGTCCCTGACATCGTTCTGTTCTCTCCGACACCTCCTTGCCCCGTGCAGCCTGAATCAGAAGCTCCAGTTAGAGCTAGAGAAGCTTCAGGCTGACTACGAGAAGCTGAAGAATGAAGAGCATGAGAAGAGCAGCAAACTCCAGGAGCTGACGTGAGTGATGGGTATCTGCCCGCAAACCCGCCGCCTGCGCAGGCGCAGACTGCTACTCACGCACACCCGCAGAGGCAGGGCGCGATGCAGATGTGCACATGGCAACCTCGAGAGTCACGTGATGGGGCGGGGAAGGGAAACAAAGAGAGACTTTCAGAAAGGACCTCTACTGACTGTTAGCTGCCACGGAAAGATGTTTGTGATGTTCTCTTAAGTGTGAAAGGCAGGTTACAAAACAGTATGAATGGTAGGATCCCATAAAGTTTTGGGGGGCTGTACACGCATAGAAGTAAGAGTCTGGAGGGGGTGGGGCCCCCTGGGTGGCTCAGTGGGTTGCATGTCACGCTCTTGATTTTGGCTCGGGTCATGATCTCACGGTTTGGGAGTTCAAGCCCTGTGTCGGGCTCCGTGCTGAGAGTGTGGAGCCTGCTTGGGATTCTGTCTCCTTCCCCACCCCCAGCTGGTGCTCTCTCCCTTTCAAAATAAATAAACAAAAACAAAAACAAAAAAAGACGAAGAAGAAGAAGTAAGAGTTGGGAAAGATGGACACCAGAATGTTAATGGTGGTTTGATCTGTGAGTAGTAGAATTATGGGCTTTTTATGAAATTCATCTTTTTTTCTTTTCTAATTTCTACACAGTGAACAGGGTAATTTGCATAATAAATAATAATAAAGTATAGATCAAAGGAATGGAGAGGGAGGAGAAAGGGAGGAGGGACTGTCCTGAGGGACTCTTGTGTTTCCTTCTTCTCCCCAGATTTCTGTATGAGCGACATGAACAGTCCAAGCAGGACCTCAAGGGTCTGGAGGAGACAGTTGTGAGTGGTTTCTCTGTACCAAGTTAACAGGGTGAGGTGGGGACTTCATTTCTTCCCCCTGATTTCTTTATAACCCCATTCCTTATGCAGATTCAGTCTGTGGCATAATCAGGACACATCTTTTCCTAAAGGATGAGTGATTCACCTGACTAGGCAGACTGAAGGTTCCAATAATTTTGAAGTGAAAAAGTTGACCTGGTAATTTGGCTATCCCCAATTTTTCACCATTCTTTCCAGGCCCGGGAACTCCAGACCCTCCACAACCTTCGCAAACTGTTCGTTCAAGACGTCACGACTCGAGTCAAGAAAGTGAGTGCCTTCCTAGGATTTTTCACAGCCCCCATATTTTCCTCCCGTCCTCAAGTTTTTCTAACCCCTCCGTCTTTAATCAGAGTGCAGAAATGGAGCCCGAGGACAGTGGGGGGATTCACTCCCAAAAGCAGAAGATTTCCTTTCTTGAGAACAACCTGGAACAGCTTACAAAGGTTCACAAACAGGTAAGCGAAGGGGGCAGGGGTGAAGAGAACTCTTGAGGCCAGGTGCCGAGGAGACCCAAGTCCTCTGAGGCCCCTTGGATTTAGGAAAACCTACTTGCATGTCTTCCTTACTTTTCCCTTTGACTTTTCCTCCAAATCCCTTCTTTATCCATATTTGGTTCCACTTTTCCCTTGTTCTTTGTTCCATGCCTGTTCTCCCCTCTCAAAGCTCCCTGCCTGCCTCTGCTCAAAGTGAAATTCCCCAGGCCTATGGATGTGGAGGGAGAGGTTGAAACTGATAGAGGTTTCAAAGGCATGGGGCTGTGGCACCACATGAGGGATACTGGTCAGAGACAGGAAACGATGGGACAAGACAGAAGCCGGGGAAGTTGGGCTTTCTCTCATGGAGAGAACTCCATCTGCCTAGGCCTGGGGCAGGCATGCAGGGTAATTAAAGGATGTCCTCCAGATGGCCCAACCACCCCCTGATCGGGGCCGGTTGAAACTCCTGTGTATTAAGTTGCTGCCTCTCTGTCCCCCTCCTTGCTGCTGCGGTTCCTTAGGTGGATGACTGGGTTTCAAAGGTATGGGGTGGGGAGGCAGAAGGGGCAGTCCAGAGGAGTCAGGACAGGAAATGTTTGGCGAGGACAGAGCAGGAGCACCCTCCCTAGTGCCAAATATCTGAGCCTTGAAGACAGTTGTGGCAGTGTATCAACTGGCTCTTCTGATTCATAAAATAAACCCTAATCTATCCTTCATTCCCTTCTTTCAATCCACCTTAACATTGGATTTAAACTCATGTTCTCAGGGCACCTGCCTGGGTGGCTCCGTCGGTTAAGCACCCGATTTCTGCTCAGGTCATGATCTCACAGTTCGTGAGTTCCAGCCCCGTATCGGGCTCTGTGCTGTCAGTGCAGAGCCTGCTTCAGATCCTCTGTCCCCCCCCCCCCCCCCGCCCCTCCTGACTTGCACTCTCTCTCTCAAAATTAATAAAAACAAAACAAAACTCATATTCTCACTAAATCGGAGCTTAAATTTCTCAGTGCAATGCCCAGCATATTTAGCAAATATTTGGTACACCTTCTCTTTTTTCACAAATATAATAAAAGGAAAAGTCCCAGAACTGTGGCCCAGTGACAATCTGCAGGTTTATGTATATTATTTGGACCTGCAAAGGGCTACACTATCATTTCCCCCCCTTTGTTTATTATAAAGCAGTATAACAATGTAACAACATTACAGAAAAGTTGAAAGTCAAGGGAAGAAACATTTGTAATCAGTTCCGCCTTCCTATTTTCATTTCTCTGTGTTCACTTTCCTTCTCCGTCCAAATGGATGTCATATTGCTTATTTTTTCCCCAGTGTTTTTGTTGTGGTAAAACACACATAAAATTTACCGTCACAATTACTTTAGGGTCAGTGGTATTGAGTGCATTTGTATTCGTACTGTTGTGCAACGTCACCACTATCATCTTGCAAAACTGCACCTCTATACCTATTAACAACAGTAACTCCCCATTTCCCCTGCCTCCCAGGCCCTGGCCACCATCATCATTCTTCTTTCTGTCTCCATGATTTTGTCCCCTTTCAGTACCTCCCATAAGTGGAATCATACAGGATTTGTGCTTTGTCACTGGCTTGTTACCCTTAGCATAATGTCCTCCAGGCTTATCCACATTGTAGCATGTGTCAGGACACAGGCTGTGTCCTTTTTCCTCATGGAAGCATCTGCCTCTGCTCTAAGTCCCAAAGATCAAAAACTACTCACCTGTAGAATGGAGGACTCCTCATAATGTCCTACTTCAGCAGAGACGAGACTAGAAAGGAAAATGAGAGAGATGCAGAAACTTCCTCAGCGAATAAATAGAATCTTAAATGGGCAGGACTGCAGCCCTACTATTAATTAAGCCAAACTATCCCCACAGCAAAGCATTGTTTATAATCTTGAAATTGTCCAGAGTGAAAGAGGCACAGAAGTGTTCCCAGCTCTGCCCTTTCTCCCGAGGTCCCCACTATACTCATTTACCCAGTATCTTCCAAGGCTGGCTCTGGCAGTCTGTAGGGCCCCCAGTTATTGTATGAAACCCTATAAAAAGATCAGGAAGTCTTTTCTGGCTGCCAAGTGGTTGCTACCACTCTCTAGCTTAATTTAAATGCGGGAGGGGCAGCCCAGGAACCCCTTGTATGTGAAGGTAATGAGCACAAATGTTTGTGAGACCTCAAACATTTTCTTTCCCTCCTATGGGGTGCTGTGCGTATGTGTGTGGGTCGGGGGTGAGGTGGGGCTCCCGTATTCCAGCTTCTGCTCCTGCTCTGCACCGCACCTAACCTGCACTCAATGCCATATCCACCTTCCAGACTGCTACCATGCTCTTGCTGGCCCGCCCCCCGCATGCCTACAAAGCCATCTCTGGGAGAAGGGTGCCTCATCCCCATGGTTGCCCTGGGGCTGTTGGTCTGGCACAAGCTGTGAGATATTAGGGGGCGGATATCTAGGCCAGGAAAAGACGAGGACAGGGCACTGTCAACAAGAGTTCTGGGCTACAGTGGAGTTGGCATGTTTCACTGTTCAGAAAATGATGTAACTTTTTAATGCCTGACCACTGTTTGCTTAGGGAGAAGGAAAGAAGTGGCCAGAAGAGCAGTTAGGTAAAGGGAACAAGGACTTGAGGAAACTACACGGTCTCCGTCTTCTCTGACTTGATTTTTCTGTATTCTCTCTCCCTGCCCTGCACTCCCACACTCCACTGCTGGCTCTCTTGGGTCCCTGGCTTTGCCTCTGGCCCCTTCCCTTGGTCTCACCCCACAGCTGGTACGTGACAATGCAGATCTGCGTTGTGAGCTTCCTAAACTGGAAAAACGACTTAGGGCTACGGCTGAGAGAGTTAAGGCCCTGGAGGGTGCACTGAAGGAGGCCAAGGAGGGCGCCATGAAGGACAAGCGCCGGTACCAGCAAGAAGTGGACCGCATCAAGGAGGCCGTTCGGTATAAGAGCTCCGGCAAGCGGGGCCATTCTGCTCAGATTGGTGAGTGCAAGTGGGTGGCAGCCAACAGGGTGGGATTACCACTGGGGGAGATCAGCAGATTCCTAAGCATCGAGCAACTAGATTGTTGCTTTTTACCCTACCCCGACCCCGGGATCACCTCCCCTCCCCATACCATCCCCCAAACATGTAACAGTGAATGATCTTATAAACACCTCTGTTCAGCTCCAGCAAAATGACTTTAGGGACCAGGGCAGCTGCAGGGTGACGGCCTCCTCATGGTCATTTTCTTTTCTTTACCACAGCCAAACCTGTCCGGCCCGGCCACTACCCAGCATCATCACCCACCAACCCCTATGGCACCCGGAGCCCTGAGTGCGTCAGTTACACCAACAGCCTCTTCCAGAACTACCAGAATTTGTACCTGCAGGCTGCACCTAGCTCCACCTCTGACATGTAGTGAGTGGCCACTGGCGTGGGTTGCAGTCCCAACCCAAGGCTCTCGGCCCTCTATAAGGCATAAGATTGAGTCCGTTATTGGGTGACACTTACTTCTTTTCTTAAGTAGCTCCATTTGTGACCCTTTCGCGATTTCACACCTATGGTTAGAAGGTGGGCCTTGCCTTCCCAGCCAGTGGCCATGCAGTTGTCCTCTGTTCTCCGGGGATGGGAGGCTCCATCACTGAGGGGATTACTGGTCCTCCAAGTAGTGGAGGACGGGTACCAGAGGCTGCGTGTCTCTCCTCTGCTCCATCCAGCTTTGCAAACTCCTGTACCAGCAGTGGGGCCACGTCTTCCGGAGGTCCCTTGGCTTCCTACCAGAAGGCCAACATGGACAATGGTGAGTGAAAAAGATGGGTGACCAAGTGGCCTTTGGGATTCCCAGGGCAAGTTGAAAAGAGTAAGAGAAGTAAGTGACCCTGTGCCTACAGCTTGAACACTGCCCATCACTTCAGGGTCTTGGATTCTTAGAGGCGGATTCTTCCCATTGCCGTGCCTGTCCTCACCCTCTCTTGCCTTTCTGCTACTCTTCTACTTCAGGGGGGATCAGGGAGACCTTTCTCAAATAAAACAATCATGCAGCTTGGGGTAGTCGAGAATAGCGACCCAGGTGGCAGCTATATTCCAAAGAGTCTTACTTTTTTCTCTAAGGGGTTAGGATGCGGGAGGGTTTGGGGAAACTGCTTCTAACAGTCTCTTTTCTTCTCCTAATCCTGTGTTCTCAATGATGATCTCTTCAGGAAATGCCACAGATATCAATGACAACAGGTACACCAGTCCCCATTGCTCCTGGGCTCTCTAGGTGGGACCAGAAGAAATGGTTCAGTTTCGCTTGGGCCCTACTTGGAGGTTCCTTGGAGCCTTCGGGGAAAGGAGGAGGAAATGAGAACCGTTCTTGCCATCACCATGTTCTCCAGAAGATCTACTCATCCCCTGCCTCTTGGGGCAGAGAGCATGTCCCCCCCCCACCCCATCCCATCCGCGGCTCCCCCCCCCACTCCATTATGGGGGCCGGGGAAGTATCAGGGCCACCCGATGACCTGGGTTTCTCTGCTTCCTTTGGAAACTCTGTGACCTTGCGCAAGTCAGCTCCATCTCTCTAGCTTTGATTTTCCTTGTATTCCTGTAAACCCTGAATAGTCCCTGCCTTTTGTTATCTCGTAGGGATGCCAGGAGAGCAAAGTGACAGGAATGTTTTCCTTTACATGGAGCTGACAGTGCTGGGTCTCTTCTTCCAGGAGTGACCTGCCATGCGGCTATGAGGCTGAGGACCAGGCCAAGCTGTTCCCTCTCCACCAAGAGACGGCAGCCAGCTAATCTCCCTCACGGACTGCCGCATACCTGCACTTTCAGGTAGCTCCAGGCTGCTTTCTCTGACCAGCCTCAGGGTGCCTCCTGTCTTGCCCTCAACCTCTTCGTTTCTCCTGCTTTTTTTATCGTCTCAAAACTTTTAATATATAGTTGTCCCTCAGCTCCTGCCTTCCCTTCCTAGGGGCTACTTCGGTGCTGGCCCACGGGCTGTGGACACTGACCTCCCCATCTCCCTGAAGCTTTCCTTTTGGCTAGAGTAATGACCACAGTACTGCGTTGCTGCCACTAGGGGCTGCTGCCACATGTCAAAAAGAGTGAGCGGGGATGGTGCCCATCTAGAGTCACGCCCAGGTCAGGGAATGTAGTAGATGTAAGGAGACTTGAGAGATCATCCCAACCCTCTCTCTGCCTCCACCCTGAAATAATTTTGGATGGATAGGTATTTTCGGAACTAAGACACCTCCAGTAAAGGAGATGTTTGCTTTATCCCTACACCTGTGTCCCATACACCTCGTATCTGTGTATGTTACCAGTAAGCTCCAGGAAACGCCCCAGGAAGGCTAACTTTTTGTCTCTATACTGCAGTGTCAGCACTCCCCTCCCACCTTGCTCAGTGGAGGTGGAAAATAGCCGTGCTCCCTCCCTGAGCCCCCCTTCTTCCGCCTCCGTCCCCAAGTCCTCTTTTCCAGCAGCGATGGCACCTTCCTGGGTCTTGTGTGTCACCAGGCTTCTCACTTGCTCTAGGGCCCAGAACTGGACACTAGGAGTCTGTTTTATTTCCCTCTTTGGAGAACACAGAAACGAGAGGATATGGTCAGTCTCTTACTGGGCTGCATCCAAGCCAAGCTCACTCGAGGGGCTTTCCGGGATAGTAAGCTGGACACAGTCAGGCAGAAAGACACGAGGGGCAGAGAAGTAGGAATGGGGAAGCAAGGTGAAGGTCTGGGGTAGAGGAGCAGGGGCTGGGAGAATAGTGTCTGGTTGTTGGTATTCAAGGAAGAAGACTGTCAATCAAATTTGTACAAATGCCACTCTGTTCCTGTTGAGCGGTTGGGCTACAAGGTGGTTCCTCACGACCTCTTTCTCTTTCTTCTTCTTCCCCAGTTTCTAAGAGGGACTGAGGCCTCTTCTCTCAGCATGCTGCAAACCTGTGGTCTCTGATACTAACAACTCCCTCCCCAGCCCTTGTTGTTTGACTGTACCGTTTGATGTCTACTCTTACTCTGTATCTCTTTGTACTCTGTATCTATATATCAAAAGCTGCTGCTATGTCTCTCCCTTCTGTCTTACTCTCTAAGTATCTAATGATGTATTTAGCAATTTCTAAGCATAGTATACCCTCCTCATTTGGGGTAATAGGGAGGAGGGTGAATGTTTCTTCTTTCAAACACGCGTCTCTCACACTGAGTGGTGTTAGTCACGGAGATGGTAAAAGGAAAAATGGGAGCTAGAGGGCTGTGATCCTTCTCTCTCTCTCTCTCTCTCTCTCTCTCTCACTCACACACACACACGCACACACGCACACACACACACGCACACAAAGCCTTAAGCAGAAGAATGTCTTAGCATCATAAGAAGATACAGAAATAGACTCTTCCTCCCTCCTCTTTCACATATAGCACTGGGGAGGGTAAAATGGAAGGACTGCTAAATTACATGTAGAATTTTATTCACATACCCCTCATCTGAACCGAGGGAGTCCGGGTGTGCAACTCTACCCTCCAAAGTGTACCTTGGGCCTCCCTCTTCCTGTCCCCTGACCCCCCTGTCCCGATGACCGAGGACATGGATTGTTCAAGGGACTATTTCCCTTTCTCCTCAAAACTCCTTTTGATATTCTCTGCCCCAGAACTCATGAACAGAACCTAGAGTTAACTTAAAATATTTTGAGAATTTGAGGAGGCAGACTCTTCACAACAGTCTATCAAATGGTTGCTCATCTGTCAGGTGATAGTTATAGGCAAGCATAGCCAATGATTGCTTCTTTGGGTTTGGGGGGGTGAACACACTGGGAAATTCCAAGTGTTTTTTGCCACAGTGAGGAGCTGGATTCTTTTCTCTGTCCCATATTGGGCTGCATGTTCTTCCCATCTCCACCTTTTGGTTTGGGACCTTCCAGTTCATTGACAAAATATCTATCTCAAGATGCTTTCCTTTCAGGCTAGAGCCTCACTTTACCCCATGATATGTCAAAAAATTTCTCTTGACACAAATCCTTTGATAATATGTCCCCATCTGGTACTAAGTGCACTTTAAAGAAAGGGGCAGAGCAGACTGGGGGGAGGGTGGTTAGAGGGGAGTGCTCTTTCCCCAGCACCACCCCATGTAATTGATAGGACTGTTATTTTAGTGTCCTTCCACATGGTGCTAGGGTGGTTTTCTAGGTAACTGCAGGGATGGAGAGTGGAGGTCATAAGTCACTCCAAATCAAGAAACAAAGCCTGATGTCCAAATACCCAGTCTTACGTACGGTGGAAGAACAGGATCCCCCAGCAGGCAACCATCACCTAGTTTTGAAGTCAGGAAAGAAAGCTTGGTGTGAGTACCAGCTGGCAAATATAGGTTGTATCGGCCTGTGACTCCTTCAAGGGAAAAAGTTCCTTCCTCTGTTACCTGTTGGGCCCCTTTTTAGCAATTAGGGAGACATGCAGGGAAAAATATACCAGAAGGGTGTAGAGTAAATCCAAAGCAGTGATTTTCAAACATTTTTCAAAACAACTCTTTTATGGAACCCCGATATAAAAAATAACTAAAAGTGATGCAGATCTGGGCAGTTTCCATTTTCTTTATTTGGTGGAAAATGCTTCCTTGGTGGAGAAGCTCTTGAATAGTCCTAAGAGTTTAGAACCTGAGGGTTCTGTAAAGTAGTTTGAAAACCACTGCTCTGAAGGAAAGGGGTTCCAATCTGCCTCCCCTGCCCCAAGCCCATAACCTAGAGCAAAGAGGGAAAGTCCCAATGGGAGAAGAAGGAAGATACCTATGCCCCTGTAGACTTGAGCTAAGATTTGCCAACAGGGCACCTCAGAATCACTTGGGCTTTATTTAATCTTGCCACCAAATGATTCTTTTAAAACACTTAAGAAACTGTGAAGGTGTAGGGCAGATGAGGAGAGAGATGTAAGGGAAATATAATTCACTTACATAAATAAGAACACACACACAAGGCCTTCACCAGAAGCTTCACTCTACATCCCCCCACCCCTTCCCACCACCACAGCATCCCTTTCGGAGAGCTAGGGTCACCACAAAGGGGCACCTGGCCTGCCCACTCACATCTGCCAAAATGTTGCATGCCAGCGTGGAAGACAAACCAAACCGCACAAACCCCAGTGTGTATTTACTTGATGTACATAGATACCTTGAAAATAAAATAAATTCAACGATGACTCTGTGGTGTTGTAAATCTTTATCCCTCCCCAGTCTCACTCTCTTACTTGCTTGTAATGGCATTTGACAGTGTGGTGGATATCCTTCCAGATGTTTCTCTATAGATTTACACACATTTTTTTTTTCCCACTTGACAACATATTCTGGAGACCTCTTCGTGTCATCATACGTAGATTTGCCTCGTTAAAATATAGATATAATTTTTCAAAAACGTATTCTATAATTTATTCAACCATTCCGGTACTGATGGACGCCTATCTAGGTTGTTTATAATTTTTAACAAAAAATAGTATCCCATTCTCTTCATTTTTTCCCACAGACCATCACCTCAGTCCCAGTATCAATTCTGTCCCTCTCCAGTGGTGCCTGGGTGGCTCAGTCGGTTGAGCATCTGAATTTGGCTCAGGTCATGATCTCACGGTTCATGAGTTCAAGCCCCACATTGGGCTTGCTGCTGTCAGTGTGCGGAGCCTGCTACAGATCGTCTGTTCCCTTCTCTCTCTGCCCCTCCCTGGCTCATTCTCTCTGTCTCTCTCTCAGTCATTCATTCATTCATAAAGTAAGCACTACACCCAACATAGGGCTTGAACTCACAACCCAGAGATCAAGAGGCACGTGCTCTACCGACTGAGCCACTCAGGTGTCCCCTACCTCCATTTTAGAGCTTACCCCTACATGTCCTCTCTGCTCATGCCTCGGAGCTTCTTCTTTTTTTTTTTTTAATTTTTTTTAACGTTTATTTATTTTTGAGACAGAGAGAGACACAGCATGAACGGGGGAGGGGCAGAGAGAGAGGGAGACACAGAATCGGAAGCAGGCTCCAGGCTCTGAGCCATCAGCCCAGAGCCCGATGCGGGGCTCGAACTCGCGGACCGCGAGATCGTGACCTGAGCTGGAGTCGGACGCTTAACCAACTGAGCCATCCAGGCGCCCTGCCTCAGAGCTTCTGAGATGAGTGGAGAAAACTGCAAGACCAAAACACCGGGGCAACTGAAAGCCTAGGAAGCAAACTGGCCCTTGGGTGTTGCTTACCACTTCTGTGTATCCCTACTCGGTTTCCTCCCCTGCTTCCCAAAGCAGGTGGTTAAAACTCCTCACCATCCTTTCTCACCTCCTCTCTTAGGCAACAATTAAGGCAACTGAGCATGAAATTCTTCATCTCCTCTCCATACCTACACACATACTTATATCTGCACTAATCCTTTCCTTTCTTCCTTCTAACAAGTGGTGCCTGGGTGGCTCAGTCTGTTGAGCGTCTAACAAGTGATAAATCTTCTCTGGACTAAAGCAAATCTCTTCTATATCCTTCATTCTTGAGATACTTACATAGACCCACCCAATATATACAATACCTAAAAGTGATGCAGATGGGCGGTTTGCATCTTCTTTGTGATTTCTTCACTTCTTGTAAGGTCTCCCTGAAAAGTGTGTTTCTTTTATTTTTTTTAAAGTACTCTCTATGCCCAGCGCCCAATGTGGGGTCCAAAAACTCATAATGCTGAGATCAAGAGTCACATGCTCTATTGACTGAGCCAGCCAGGCGCCCCGAAAGTGTTCTTTTACTGTGTTTCTCCATACATGACTCCCCATCTTGTTTTCTTACAGCCAGATTTCCTGACAAAGTCTCAAGCTTCCCCTCCCCACTTCTTTGCCTCCCATTCATTCCTTAGCTCACCTTGAACTGGCTCTTGTTCTGCTGACACAGCTTCTCAAAGGTCACTGGTTGCCAAATACAATGGGCACTTCTCCATCCTTGTCTGCTTCACCCCTCCATGACATGTGACACAACTCTTGACTCCTTCCTTTTGGAAACTCTACTCTCTGGTTTCTGTGACCCTGCTCTCCTGGCTCCTTTCATTTAGTCTTATTAGTCTTCTGCCACTGGCATCTTAAATGCTGGTCTATACCATGCTTTCTCTCTTAAATGCTGGTCT